>NC_081185.1:29980861-30280861 GCF_029867415.1 Vicia villosa | reverse complement strand
AAGTATATCAAGTTTGAGAACGGATTACGCCCAGATATTAAGAAGGTGATTAGTTACCAGAAGATTCGTATCTTTGCTAATTTGGTTGATTGTATGCTTCAACTGTGACAAGGCTGGTCACAAAAGTAATGTTTCTAGTGCTGATGCTAGGAGATGTTTCCGTTGTGGTGAGGTTGGACATTTGGCACCTGAGAGCAAGCATATGCAGATGGTTTGTTTCAACTGTGGTGAAGAAGGACATATTGGAAGCAAGTGTCAGAAACCCAAGAAGGAGCAAGCTAGTGAAAAGGTGTTCGCCTTGTCGGGAACTCAGACCACTAGTGAGGATTCACTCATCAGAGGTACTTGTTTCATTAATAGCATTCTTTTGATTTATATTATTGATACAAGTGTTACGCATTGTTTTAACTTTGTTGATTGTGTTGAAAGATTGGGTCTTGTGTTGTCTGCTATGAACGGAGAGATGGTTGTCGATACTCCGGCTAAAGGATCGATAACTACTTATCTTGTGTGCTTAAATGTCCCGTGTCGATTTTCGAAAGAGACTTTCTTGTTGATTTTGTTTACTTGCCATTGAGAGGTTTGGACATGATTTTCGGGATGCACTGGTTAGAGCATAACCATGTTCACATTAATTGCTATGATAAGTCAGTGAGGTTTTCTTATCCTGAAGAAGAAGGTGTTGAGTTGTAGTCAGCTAGACAGATGCGTATATTGATAAAAGAAGATGTTCATGTGTTTGCTTTGGTTGCCTAAATGTCCGTTGAGAACCAAACGATCATTGAAGAGGTTAAGGTGGTGTGTGAATTTCCTGAAGTTTTCCCTGATGAAATTCCGGATGTGCCACCTGAGAGAGAAGTTGAGTTCTCTATTGATCTTGTACCTGGTACTAGTCCTGTGTCTATGGCACTGTACAAGATGTCTGCATCTGCGTTATCTCAATTGAAGAAACAATTAGAAGAGTTGCTTGACAAGAAGTTTGTGAGACCTAGCGTGTCACCGTGGGGAGCTCCAGTGTTGTTGGTCAAGAAGAAAGATGGAAGTATAAGACTTTGTACTGATTATCGTCAATTGAATAAGGTGATAATCAAGAACAAGTATCCACTTCCAAGAATTGATGACTTGATGGATCAGTTGGTTGGTGCTTGTGTGTTTAGCAAGAATGATTTGAGGTCGGGTTACCATCAGATTAAAGTGAAAGATGAGGATATGCAGAAGACGGCTTTCAGAACACATTATGAGTATTATGTGATGCCCTTCGGTGTTACTAATGCACCAGGAGTATTTATGGAGTACATGAATCGTATTTTTCATGAGTACCTGGATCGTTTTGTGGTGGTGTTCATTGATGATATTTTGATTTACTCTAAATCAGAATCAGATCATGTTGAGCATTTGAAGTTGGTATTGCAAGTTTTGAAAGAGAAGGAGTTGTATGCTAAATTGTCTAAGTGTGAGTTCTGATTAAAAGAAGTTAGCTTTTTTGGTCATGTTATTTCTAGTGATGGCATTGTTGTGGATCCGTCTAAAGTTGATGTCGTGTTGAGATGGGAGACTCCTAAGCCGGCTACAGAGATTCGAAGCTTTTTGGGGTTAGCTGGTTATTATAGAAGGTTCATTTAAGGATTTTCTAAGTTGGCACTTCTGTTGACTAAGTTAACTTGTAAGGGTAAGGCTTTTGTGTGGGATGTTTTTTTTAAGAGAGTTTTACCAAGTTGAAGAAGAGATTGATGTCGGCATCGATTTTGATATTGCCTAATTCGGAAGAATCGTTTGTGGTTTATTGTGATGCTTCTAAGATGGGTTTAGGAGGTGTGCTCATGCAAAATGATAAGGTTGTTGCTTATGCATCGAGGCAATTGAGGTTTCATGAGAAGAACTATCCTACGCATGATTTGGAACTTGTTGTTGTTGTGTTTGTATTGAAGATTTGGAGGCATTATCTTTATGGTTCTAGATTTGAAGTATTTAGTGACCATAGGAGTCTGAAGTATTTGTTTGATCAGAAGGAGTTGAATATGAGGCAACGAAGGTGGTTAGATTTATTGAAGGACTATGACTTTGGTTTGAATTATCACCCAAGAAAAGCTAATGTTGTTGCTGATTCTTTGAGTCGCAAGACCTTGCATATATCGGCAATGATGGTTAAGGAGTTGGAATTGATTGAGCAATTCATAGATATGAGTTTGGTATGTGAAGTGACATCTAAAAGTGTTCGATTGGGTATGTTGAATATTAACAATGATTTTCTGGATAGTATCAGAAAAGCTCAGAAGTTGGATATGAAATTGGTAGATTCGATGGTGGGAATCGATCAAGTTGAGAATAGTGATTTCAAGTTGGATGCGTATGGTATGTTGAGATTTCGTAATCGGATTTGCATTCCTGATGATGTGGATTTGAAGAGAGCTATTCTTGAGGAAGGTCATAGGAGTAATTTAAGTATTCATCCAGGAGCTACAAAGATGTATCAAGATTTGAAGATTTTTTTTGGTGGCCTGGGAGGAAGCGTGACATAGCTCAGTTTGTGTATGCATGTTTGACTTGTCAGAAATCAAAAATCGAACACCAGAAGCCTGTTGGATTAATGTAACCGTTGGAAGTTGCGGAATTGAAATGGGATAGTATTTCTATGGATTTTGTGACGGGTTTGCCGAATACAGTAAGAGGTCATGATTCGATTTGGATGATTGTTGATAGGCTTACAAAGTCAGCTCATTTCATACCTATTAACATCACTTATCCAGTTTCGAGGTTGGCAGAAATTTATGTCCGTGTGATTGTGAAGCTGCATGGTGTTCCTTTGTGCATTGTTTCCGGTAGAGATCTGAGGTTCACTTCAGATTTTGGAAAGGGTTTGCAAGAGGAATTAGGTTCTAAGTTAAGGTTGAGTTCGCGTATTATCCTCATACAGATGTTCAAACGGAGAGGATGATTCAGTCGTTAGAGGATTTGCTGAGAGCTTGTGTTCCTGAGCAGGGAGGTACGTGGGATACTTATCTTCCGTTGATCGAGTTCACGTATAACAATAGTTACAATTTGAGTATTGGAATGGCACCTTTCGAAGCATTGTACGATCGGAGGTGTGGGACTCTATTGTGTTGGCATGAATCTGGTGAGAGTGTAGTACTTGGATCGGAGATTGTTCGAGAGACTACCGAGAAGGTTAAGTTGATTCGTGAGAAAATGAAGACTTCTCAAAGTAGGCAGAAGAGTTATCATGACAAGAGAAGGAAGGATTTTGAATTTCAAGCTGGTGATCATGTATTTTTGAGATTCTCATCGAAGACCGGTGTGGGGAGAGCCTTGAAGTCGAAGAAGCTCACTCCTCGTTTTATTGAACCGTATCAGATTTCAGAGAAGGTTGGTAATGTGGCGTATAGAGTGGTGTTACCGCTGAATCTTTCGAATTTGCATTATGTGTTTCATTTGTCGCAACTTCGGAAGTATATTTCTGATCCTTCGCATGTGATTCATATGGATGATGTGCAAGAATGGGATAATCTCACGGTGGAGACTATGTCGGTAAGGATTGAGGATCGCGAGACGTAGACGCTTAGAGGAAAGGATATTGCTTTGGTGAAGGTGGTTTGGTCGGGAGCTATTGGCGAGAGTTTGACGTGGGAGTTGGAGAGCAAGATGCGCGAGTCATATCCTGAGATGTTGGCTTGAGGTAATTTTCGAGGACGAAAAATATTCTAAGTGGAGGAGAGTTGTAACACTCGTATTTATTATTTCATTTTTTACTTTATTATTTGTCAATTATGTGGACTAAGTGTGTTTATATGTACTTATGTGGCTTTATGTTATTTATTGAGTTTTAATAGTAAATGACAAGTTAGTGATTATACTAGTTTTTGGGCCTATGATAGCATTAGAATTAGAGAGGTGTTAATTATGGCCCATTAGAAATTAGAAGATAGTAAGGGTTTAACAAAACAAGGGTTTTAGAGGAAAATAAAATTAGAAGCTCACTTGGGATTTTTGGTGAAAGAAGAGAAAAGAGAAGAGAAAGAGAGATTGAAGATTAAAGTTGGCTTCAATCCAAATCCCAAGGTAAGGGTGGAGTTCTTTCATGCTAAAGGGATGTATGGTGATGTTTAGGGTGGGGTTTTGATTATGTGTTGTATCCATGGAATTGTGTGTAGAAATTTAGGGTTCTTGATGAATTTGCATGAATTCTTGGTTGAAAACATGTTTTGATTTATGATTGATGATAAATGATAGATTGCTGGCGTTATTACATGTGCTTAATTGTTTTTTGGTATGAGTTTTGGGTGGTGGGTGTGTGATTTCGCAGTTGTGTGTTTGCTGTTATTTTTCTGCAGAATTGCATGTCCGCTAAGCGGGCTCGAGGCCGCTAAGCGGATGCTGTTTGTTTTTGAAAAATTAAGTGAGCTCGCTAAGCGGAGCTCAGATTTTGGTTCGTTTCTGAATTTAGTTTGGGGAAGCGCGCTTCAAGCGGGCTAGTGGAAAATGTTGTTTCCATAAGCGCGCTGGTGGGTCGCTCAGCGGACCCTACTGTACAAAATTTGTTCAAACTTTGACATGATGTATCTTTTGATCCGTAACTCCTTTTTAAGTGTCGTTTGAATCTCCGTGAAGCTTTAATCATTGTCTATCTAATGAATATGATTTGGAAACCTTTTTTAAGCTTTCTTGAATTGAATTGCTTTATATTGTGAATGTGATTGTGAAGTGAAGTATTGTTGTAGATTTTTTTACCAACCTGCCACTATTATGAAAATATAATACCACAATGCCATGAATTGAAAAAAAATACCCAAATGCCATACTTTTCTTACATGTCCGTACAGGGGTTGGCCGGACCAGTGAACATTTTTTTTCTTTAGTTGGGGTCCGGCCAGGGGTTGGCCGGACTCTAACTAGGCCTTTTTTTCGTTTTTTTTTTTGTTTTATTTGATTTAAATGATTTATTAATTACAATAATTGTTTTTTATTATATTTAATGATTAAAATATAATAAAAAATTTAAAAAAAAATATTATTTTAATTAAAAAAAATAATTATTTGCCAATATTTTTTTTATTCAAGACATAAACGGTACAAGGAAAAAAAGCATATTTTTTTTTGCTTTGGTTGGACCATATATCTCACAGGGGGTCATATAATAAATAAAAAAAAAAGGCCCAGTTAGAGTCCGGCCAACCCCTGGGCGGACCCCAACTGAAGAAAAAAAATGTTCACTGATCCGGCCAACCCCTGGACGGACATATAAGAAAAGTGTGGCATTTGGGTATTTTTTTTTCATTTCATGGCATTGTGGTATTATGTTTTCATAATAGTGGCAGGTTGGTAAAAAAAATCTATTGTTGTATGATGACGATGCAACATAGCGACGTGATTGTAAAGTGGCGTATTCTTATGAATGATAAGTGTCATACCCCAAAATTTGCCCACCATATTCAAATATTCAAATTATTTCAAAATTGAATTTTTTATAAAATTTTGAGGTCATTCACATTGACGTCTTGAATTTTATAAATATTCGACTTAAAGTCTATTTTAAAATATAATAATTTACTCTTAACTGTAACATTGTGTTGGTTTATGAACAGGTTTTCTATGGATTGACCAAGTGGATGGTACCCCAATTGCTTTTTTGGCCAAAACTCTTTTGGTATTTGGCCAAATCAAGGTTATTCATATTTGGCCAAAAACCTTTTGGTATTTGGCCAAATCAAGGTTATTCGTAATTTTGTCCATAATTTAATTTTCTAAACCCCAATTCTTTTCTTGTCCTATTATTATTACTATTACTAATATTCTTATTATTATTTTTTGCAGGTACCTCCTTTGGATTCTTCCTTACACTTATTTGTTTGCTTCATTGCCCTTGAAAACCTTTGTAAAATCTCTTTTTTAACCATTAACCCTAAAATATATAATAGGTAGATGTTGTCCATTTTCATGAATTAGGGTTAGAAGTTTATCACATTCTTTATTTTTAGGCTAATAATTATTTTTAGGCTAATAATTTTTAGGCTAATTAATTTATTTTTAGGCTAATTAATTTATTTTTAGGCTAATAATTATTTTAGGCTAATTAATTTATTTTTAGGCTAATAATTATTTTTAGGCTAATTAATTTAATTTTAGGTCAATTAATTATTTTTATGTTTTCAAACCCTGGTTTTAGTTTTGGCTAACTATTTTCATCATGACTATTAATCACTGTTTTTACTAACCCTTTTTATTATAAATATTTTAAAAATCAGGGTTCGTCCGGTTGTTTTCAAAAACCTTTTAATTTCCCTTTATTTTTTGCCTTTTTATTTTCATTCGCCTTTTTGCCTTGCCTTATTTATTCTATTAACTATGGTTAACTTGTTCCCCATTTGGGGTTTGCCTTTTATTATGTTTATTTTATTTATTTGCCTAATTTCTGTATCTGCCCCAAAGCCTTGTAATAGTTTAGGGTTTCTATTATTTTGCCTCTGCAGGTGTTTATTGTAATAGATTTAGGATTTTATTTTCCTGCCTTTATTTTTCTGCCCACAGGTGTTTATTGTAATAGCGTAGGACCTTTTAATTCTGCTTTTTTACTGCGTGGTTAGTAATCTAGGGAGTGACAAGCTAATAAATTTAGTTTGCCTAAATTATAAGATAAATATAATTGAATTGAATCACCTGATTGTGACACACACACACACACACACCTTTAGGGTAACCTATTTTTGTTGCCTTGTTGCCTGTTGCCTTTTTATTATTATGATTCTAAAATAGTCAAGTCCCTCAATTCCGAGGATACCTAAAGCAAATGTTGCCCTCAGTTCATAATCATCATAAGATCATATGTCCCTTCGAAGTTGCCATAACGAAAATGATCTTGTCCCTCGATGTTGCCTCGGTTTAAATGATGATTGTCCCAATTGCTAAGGTATCCTCGCCTGTTGCCTAAATGAATATTATATCCTTCCCTAAAGACTACCTACCTCTACATGGTAGGGACAGTTTTATGGTGAACGATATTTCCTCGATGACCCTTAACATCCAATGAAAGGACTCCCTATCCTCTTTATGGTATGGATAGCCCTTTCAAACTGAAAAGCTGAAAGAACAGAATCTTAAAATTAGGGTAGTTGCTACTAATTGCTTGCTCTGATTTAAATTCAAAATTAGTTTTCACACCCTTTTTCAAATCAATTCAAAAAGGCTACGCTTATTTACAAGCTAAAGTCCTTATTCAAAAATATTTTCTAATCACATACTACACTTCAAACATTTCAAACAATTCAAAAGTGAGTTAAGCAATTAAGAGCCCATGGATAACCATGGATACAAAGGGTGCTTTAAACCTTCCCTTTGTATAACCTACCCCCCGAACTCAAAATCTTTTTAAAAGGTATTTTCCTGTTCTTTTAGCCTTTCCAATTGGATAAAATAAAAGTCGGAGGCGACTCTTGCTTACCGCGACATTTCTTTAAAGTCAGTTCACCGTATTACAATAAGGATTTTGTGGTTGTTGTTGTTGAAGTTCGACATTTGATTGAAAATGTTCGATGGTTGTTTAGACGATGTTGTGATGTATTGTTATGTTGTATTTGTGGATGTGCATCATTGAGTCGCATCCATTGCATATTGCATGCCTGAAACTTATGGCAAACACGACGGCCTGAAAACTATGGCAAACACGATGGCCTTAATGGAAAATAGCGACGATGTGCCCAATGGAAAATTTTGAGACAATGGTAGTTTTACTCCAAATGGTACCACATGCATTTGCATAAGTCGAGTCACGTGTGAATTGCATTTGAGTCTTATTTGATTATGTTGTTGTGACTTGATGAAGATATGTTTGTTGTGATGTGATGACTTGATGATGAGATGTTTGTCGTGATGTGTTGGAATCTTACTTGTGAATTGCATATATTGTCATGGTTGATTGTTGAGATTGTTGTCGTTTCATAAGTTGATTATGTGATGTGAATTGTTGTATTGAGTGTTGTGATGAGAAGTGGTGACCAATGTATGATTTTTTTTCTCTTGCTTTGAATATTATCATACGTTTCTTTATAATGAATGATATCTCACCCCTTCTGTTTGAATGTTACCCTCTGTTGGTAACGTGCAGGTAACGACGTGGAGTAGCCGTTTACCTTTTTGCTCGTGTCGGTGTGTCTATGCTCTGATACGTAGCACTCGGGGGACGTCTAGCTTGTTTTGATTATGTCATGTTGTCTTGTCGTTTTGTTATTATATTTGGATATTGTTATCTCTCACTGGATTATGTTGTTATGTCCTATAGAGATATGTTGGATTTTTAGTTGTCCATGTTTGGCATGTATGACTTGAATATTGTTGTTGATGTTGTTTTGCAGTGATATTATGACTATTTGAGTATTGAAGTTTAATGGATGTGAGTTTCCTCCGTATTACTTGCTATGTATCAATATATATGTGAGCATGTGTATGATTTGTTTTACGATGTAATTGTGACACCTCAATGTGATGTATGTTTTGAGACTTTTACACTCTGATTTTCCTGTATATTTGCGGGGTAGATATGGGGTGTTACACAAACTCTCATTCTTCATTAGACACAGCAACCAACTTTGCGGAACTAAAATATGGTAAATGCAATTTTTTCACAAATAGTAAATCTTTCATCTTACCCTTCCATAAATGGTGATTAGAACCATTAAACAATACCATATTCATCTTTGTATTTGACTTCATCCTTCAAACAAGTAAAATAGTCCTTAACCAAGAGCTCTGATACCACTTTGATGGAAAATTAAGACACAATAATTGAACAACACGCAGCGGATATAAAATTTCTTAACCAACAAAGTTTATTATTTAAAAAAAATAATAATAAATTGGTGCCTATAATATTTTTGTAGATCTAAAAATATTTAAATCTACAATATATTTTTTCGAGTATAATTATTGACTTTTGTTTTAGAATTATTTAAAAAAAAAAATTAGTCAATAATTTCATGTTTCCGTTATTAAATATCGTGATGCATGAATTTTTTTGTATTAGTTACATAGACAATAAAAAAACACATTTATGTAACACATTTATGTAGTTAATGGTTAGTTGTAGTGATGTCATAACTATTTTATTAATAAAATTAATTGTGATTTATGTCTATTTATAATAAATATATTGAAAAGATAATCGATAATTTTTCATTTTTTATAATTGAATCAATATAATTTTTTCCGTTTAATATTAACAAATTTTAAGATTTATTTATGTATTATTCAATAAATCTTTATTTAGCTTTTAAACAAATAAATCAATATATAATTTTCTTATTATAAGTTCCTCCAAAATTTCTCAAATACTTTTAAAAAAATATCAATATTTTTTATTTTTCAATAATAGAAACAATAGTATACTATTGATAAGCGGTGTCAAATACTATCTCAAAAATTGGTTTTTCGAATAACATTGCTCTTATGATTTAATATTAAGGTGACATAGGCAAATGGTTGACAAATGTAAATATAATAAGCAATATAATTGCAACCATCATTATAAAAATACCAGTGTCACATCTTGCTAAGTAAGATTATTGGAAGTATATTTTGACCTTTCAATTTATTCGAGCAAGTTCTAAATCCTCAATAGTTGTCAACACCCCTTCTGGTCTGCGCTTCTGGAGATCTTCTTCAGGTAACTTTTACATACTTTTCTTGAACGAAACATGTTTCATCTTGTAGTATAGCTTATTTTATGATACAAGATTTTATGCTAAGTGACGTCATAAACAGTTAGTATGGAGAAAGAGCCTCTATTGAGAAATTTATCTGCAATGTTTATCTTGATCTGAAACTTATTATTTGAAGATGCTATGCAATTGCAGCTACAGTGTTTATTGACGGATAATTAACATAACCAATTCATATTTAATTAATGATGGTTTAGTATAATCAGATATAAAACTAATTCATATAAATAGTTATATTTTTACATAATCGATTATAAAATTGGTTTATCCATAACCACATTTTATAATCGGTTTTAAAATCATAATCAAATTTTAATTTAAAACAGATTTCGAAAATTTGTATTTTTTTTTTGAGGAAAAAAAACGTATTTTCGAAAAAAAATTGATTTTCCATTTTTTTAAAAAACACTCAATTTTCAAAAAAAAAAATGATTTTGTTTATTCCGATAAAATTTAATTTTCGTATTTCCATTCGTATTTCGGAAAGAACTCGATTTTTTAGGAGTTTAGAAATAAAATTGATCTTTTACGTATTTCCAAAAAAAAATCTAACCTTTTGTATTTATGAAAAATGATTTTTTTTTCATATTTAAAAAAACTCGATTTTTTTGTATTTCCGAAAAAATTGACTTTTCATATTTCAAAAAAAAATCGATTAAAAGAAATTTTTACTAATTTCCAAAAAAACTCGTTTTTTTTTCAGGAAAAAACTCAATTTTCCGTATTTTCGAAAAAAAACTCGATTTTTTTGCATTTTCTAAAAAAATCAAACATTCATATTTTCGAAAAAAAACTCGTTTTTTTTTATTTATGTTTTTAGATATAAAATCAATTTTTTGTATATTCGAAAAAAACCAACTTCATCGTTTTTTTTTTTAATTATTCGTATTTCTAAAAATATTGAATTTTCAGAAAATATTTTAATTTAGTTTTTATTTTGGATATGGATGTTCAAAATATGGATTTGATTAAAATCATATATATAAAATGTCCAAAATATAGATTTGGTTAATAACCATACTAAAATTAATTTGATAACCGAATTTAGATATAAATATTAATAATTTATATAACTGGTTAATTTGAACACTCTAGTTAGAGTCCACCACCCACTAGAATGGAACTATTGCGCAAGTTTTTGAATAGTCCCGTCGGTCCAAAAACCGCTCATTTTTGGGGTCCTGCTGTCAACTGGGGCATTCCAATTGCGGTATATTTATATGTTTCTACGTTCTGACGTTCATTCTATAAAAACCAAATTCATAATATTAAAAAAAAAACATTTGTATGTGAACAGGCAGTTATAGATACGCAGAACCCGGCAGAAACGATAAATGGAAGAATGACTGCAGGTTCTTTTTGTTCCTCTAAAATCTAAATTCAAGCAACCAATATTATGATTTGATTCTTCATGTATTAGTTTAAATTTATCTTAAGAATTGAATATCGACACTGTGAATGGTGCAGTAATGTGCG
Source organism: Vicia villosa (assembly GCF_029867415.1). Lineage (NCBI taxonomy): Eukaryota > Viridiplantae > Streptophyta > Magnoliopsida > Fabales > Fabaceae > Vicia > Vicia villosa. Next base: position 30,269,681 of record NC_081185.1, on the reverse strand, counting down.
GTTATTCGGCAGTTTATATGAGGTTTTCTTGGATGGTGCGACCACGAAACATTCATCTTCTCATATGTCATGCCTCGAATGAGACCGTGCAACTCTATCAGCTTTCGCGATGGGCAAGATCTCGAGGTTAACTCACCATTATGCATTATACAATTACAGTTATTAATATCCATGGCTTTAAATAACGGCCACGGTTGTGATCTGGTCGTGTAAAGACTTTCATATTTCAGTTGGTACGTATGTGTTGTGTTATTAATTGTGGTCGTCGCATCGTGAATTAATCACAATATATATAATAAATATTTTTTGTGGTTTGTACTTTCATACTTTGATTCCGAAAATTTATGTCCATAATAGTGCAATAATGATATATTGCAGTCGTAATCGTAATGGTGTTTCACGATTATAACTATGGTTAGTAAACGGGCATGCTCATTCTGCAAAATCCTGCATAAAGACGGGGTGGGTGGATATTATGTAGGACACGGGCCTATAACCTTGGGCCGCCCTGCAAATAACTGAGGGCATGACAAGGAGGGCGGGCGGACGTTGCATCTTTATAGATGCAAAATATGATGTTTATGCCTTATCGAAAAATAGCAAGTGTACTAATTTTACCGATATAGTAATAATAGGGATTAGTCCCAAGTATCGATCTCGAGGACTGCATAGGAAATATAAGTTATTGTAATGACTCAATTAAACAAAAGAACATGGGAGTTTTGGTGATTGTTGTGAAATAATGGTGAACGACACAAATTAAATCAAAGCGTAAAATAAAGGTTTAGAATATATGAGAGAGCATGCTAGAGTTAGGTGTTTGAATTGCCTTGTAACAACTTTTAAGCCAAATTTTATGAAATGTTTACTACTAAATCTCAAGAATGTTTGAAATGTTTACTACTAAATCTCAAGAATGTTTTCCTTAATTCCTTAACTGAAAACCTTTGATGCTTATCTTTAATCCTAATTCCTTAGCTATTAAAGCTAACATCAAGCATATAATTATTTTTATCAAGAATTAAACTGTTACTACGGTTAAATCCTCATTCCTAAGCGATTTCACCGTAATATTATTGTGCAAAGTGCATTGAGTTGGTTTGTCCGACCTAAATCTCAATCGTAAATCAAGACCTATTTGTCCAGTAGAAAAAGCGTTAAGAAATTTGCACAATAAAGTAAACTCATAAAAACTTCAATAACATAGAAATATGGAAATATGGTTCATCACAATCGCAATTCAGGGACACACCCTTAGCATTGGGGGTTTAGCTACTCATAATATTCAAAGAGTTAAAAACAAAGATAATAGACATTACAAAAATTCTGAAAGGCTTTGATCCTCAATTGCGATTTCCGTTGAAGATCTCTGTTCTCCGAAACCGTTGTTAGCTCTCCTCTTGATTCTAAAACTCTCCAATATGGTCAAAGATATCTAATGCTTTCCAAAAACTAGGTCTAAGTAGGGATAGGTCATTCTTTAGCGATGTAAGATTAAAACGCCCTTAATGAATCAGGAAATTGAAATATTAAAAAAGCCAAAATATTCAGCGTTTCAGCTGACACAGCCGTATCATTTGACACGCGTCCCCGTGTTAGCTTCTGCCAAGTTTCTTTAAAACGTGTTATTGCTACCAATTTGACACGGGCGTCCGTGTCGGCTTTTGCCCGCGCGCTCCTTCTTCGATTTTTTTCATATTTTTTTCCTGAGGCTTCATAATTCTTCCGCTCTTGTGCTAATTCTTTTGGAGCTCTTCTCTTGCATCTGAAATCACAAAAACACTACCAAACCAATGTCTCAAAAGCACCTAATTCCAATAAAAACCAAACAAAGACAAGTTTGCAAAATGTGAAATAACTTAATCAAAACGACATAGTGTTACCGAAATGATAGATTTTCACCAAATAATCAATGGGAAGTATGTAGAATTGGTGACCGATCAATGCCCACATCCGAAAAAGCCTGCAAATAAACAGGGCAGACATATTAGAGGGTACAAGCCTAAACCCTTGCTCCGCCCCACGAAAAAGTGCAAAAAATGGACATTTACGACGGGCCAAGTCTGTTTTGCCACGCTTAATCATATATATCAATGTTTTATCTTGGTCATAGCAACTTTTGATCTGTGATTTTTTTTCTCAGCATAAAATTGGTGAATAAAAATTTTGATACCTTCTGATATCATTTTATTGTCGTTTTAGTGATAATTGACCACTTTTTACAATATTTACTATATATCACTTTGTTAATTAATGTTCTTAAATATCTATGTGAGATATTGGATTGAACTATAGTATGGTCTAATGATAACTTCTTGGTTCGACAATTCGACAGGATCTTAGTATGTCGTCGAAGTCTGGTCACATGTTATAGTCAAAGCCCTGCAATGTTGTAGTCGAAGTATGTTCAAGTATGCGGTAGTCGAAATGCTAGGATTGTTAGCATGTCAAACTGGGCCTATTTATTGTGCCCAATTATTTAACTTAGCTTGTTCTCTATGTTAGCTTGTGTAATGGGCCTGTGTGAAAAAAAATGAATTAGTTTAGTATGTTAGTTTTCTTATAAATAGAATACTAATTTGTCATCATTGTGTTTTTTTTGCTTCACTCTTTTCTATCATTGTGGGTTTTTAGCTAAACAAGAAATCGATTATACTTTTTTTTGGCATCGTTATCACAACAAATTGGTGCGGTGAGAGTAGAGAAAAATTTCATAAACAAAGTATGTGATTGAAAAGTTCACTGAAGTTAACAATTTCGGTCTGTGGCACTTGGAGATGAAAACCCTACTGGCTCAGCATGGTTGTTTAGAATCATTAAAGGGATCTGCAACCATGGAGGTTGCGTTAACGGAGAATGAGAAAATGAATCTGGTAGAGAAAGCCCACAACGCCATCTTATTGAGCCTTGGTGATAAGGTTCTTCGACATGTTTCAAAGGAGACGGCGGCATCGGGTTGATGTGTAAAACTCGAAATTTTGTACATGACCAAATCGTCAGTTAATCGACTCTACCTAAAGCAAGCTTTGTATTCATTCAGGATGAGTGAAGACAAAGTATTGGATAAGCACTTGGATATGTTCAACAAGTTTATTCTTGATATTGAAAATATTGATGTCAAGATCGATGATGAAGATCAAGTCTTGTTGTTATTGTGTGTTTTGCCCAGATCACATGCTCACTTCGAAAAAACTCTATTGTATGGAAGAGAGTCTCTGACCTTTAAAGAAGCTCAAATAGCCTTGTATTCTAAGGATTTAATGAAAAAAAGGAGCACATGCCATCTTCGATTGGTGAAGGTATGTTGGTTAAGGAGAAATTCACAAAGAGAGATGACACTTTCGACAAGAAGAAAGGTAAAAGTCAACATAAGTCTTATAGTGGTGATGCATCTAGTATTTGATGTTATCACTGTAATAAGGAGGGTCATACAAGAAACATGTCCCCTGAACGACTGAAAGGTCATGGAGGTAAGGATAATGGCAATGTAGCCATTGCTCAAGATGATTTCAACATATCTATTGTTCTTGCGGTTTCAACCAGTAACTTAAGTAAAGAGTGGATTATGGATTCAGGTTTCACTTGGCACATGACTCCAATTAAAGACTTGTTTTAGGAACTATGTGATCAAGATGGTGGATTTATATTGCTGGTAAACAACAAAGCTTACAAGATTGCTGGTGTTAGATCTGTGATATTCAAGCTCCATGATGAGTCAATAAGATTGTTGACTAAAGTCTGGTATGTACTTGATTTGAAGAGAAATTTAAGTTCTCTTGGTGAGTTCGACAAGAAAGAATATATTTTCTAAGGAGAGAAAAGTATCCTAACAGTCATGAAGGGGTCAAGGAAGTCTTGAGAGGTGTGAAGAAATAAGGCTTGAACATCCTTGAGGTTAAAGTTGTAAGTGGTTCTGCAGATGTTGCATCCACGAAACCTTGGTCGAAAACATAGATTTGGCACATGAGACTCGACCATGTCAGTAAAAGGGGTCTGGTCGAATTGGGGAAACAAAATCTGCTTGGGGGAGACAAAGTCATAAAGTTGAAGTTTTGTAAACAGTGTGTACTTGGAAAATATTGCAGAGTGAAGTTCAATAAAGTAAAACAAATAACGCAGGGATCCCTTGATTACATCCATGTTGATCTTTGAGAGCCTACAAGGTGTCCATCACATTCAGGACCAATATATTTTTTATCCATAATTGATGATTATACCAGAAAATTATGGGTACTCATCCAGAAGACTAAGGATGAAACTTTTTAGAATTTCAAGAGGTTGAAAACTCTAGTCGAAAATGAGACTGACAGAAAGGTCAAGAGGTTGAAAATCGATATTGACCTTGAATTTTGCAATGAGGCGTTCGACAGTTATTGTGCAGCTTCTGGTATTGTAAGGTACATAACTAATGCATGTACTCCATAACAAAATGGTTTCGCTGAAATATTTAATCGAACCATTTTGGAAAAAGTATGGTGCCTAGAGCCAGGTCACATGAGGTGTATCACAAGTCGAGATGTAGTGTTCAATGAAGCTGAAATGGATTTCAAGAAAATTGATGATATTGGTCCAAGCGCAGAAATATTTGAAGATCCATAACAAGGAAAAATTCATGTTGAGGTGGAGCATGTCGATGTTGAACTACATATCCCAAATGAAGTCAAAGAAGAACCACAAGATGCTGATGACACTGAGGAAGTTGAGGAAACTATCGATGACTACCTATTGACAAGAGATAGGCCGAGAAGAGTCATCAAGCCACCATAGAGACTTGGGTATGTAGATATCATAGCTTATGCCTTAATCTCTGCAAGTGAGGTTCTAGAAGAAGAACCTATATATTATAAGGAAGTTATGAGGAGTCAAAATAAAACTGAATGGCTGAAATCCATGAATTATGAGATGAAATCTTTTCATGATAATAACACTTGGGAGTTGATCGAGAAACCTAAAGGGCCAGAATAATCAGTTGTAAGTGGATTTTCAAGGTTAAGGAAGAAATCGAAGAAGTGATGTCAAAAATATACAAGGAAATTTTGGTTGCAAGGGTTTCACTCAGAAAGAATGTGTCAGCTTTAATGTATTCTGACCTGTTGTAAAGCATAGATCCATCAGAATATTGTTAGCTTTGGTGGCGAAGTTCGACCTAGAACTTGAACATATGGGTGTGAAGATTTCTTTTTTGTATGGTGATTTAGATGAAACAATCTTAATGTAGCAACATAAAGGGTATGCGGAAAAGGGAAAGGAAGATCATGTGTGCAAGCTGAATAGATCTTTATATGGACTGAAACAATCTCATGGACAGTGGAATAGGAGATTCGACAAGTTCATGGCACACATAGGTTTCAATAGAAGTCAGTTTGACCATTGTGTTTACTTCATATTTCGACATGAAAATTCATTTGTTATTTTTTTGCTTTATGTTGATGATATTCTCATAGCAAGCAATAATGTTGAGGATGTAATGAAGGTGATGGGTGAACTCAATAAGGAGTTCAACATGAAGGATCTGGGAGCTGCATCTAGGATTCTTGGGATTCACATCTTGTGAGATAGAAAGCAGTCGAGAGTATGCTTATCTCAAGAGACATACCTGAAGAAGATTCCTGATAAATTTGGTATGTCAAATTCAAAGCCTTTTATGACACCACAAATTTTCAGTTCAAGCTGAGTATAAATCAGTGTCCTAGTACTGAGATCGAAAGAGCTTATATGAATAGCATTCCATATGCTAGCATAGTAGATTCTTTGATGTATGCTATGGTATGTACTAGACCCGACATAACATATGCAGTAAGTCTTGTAAGCATGTACATGGCGAATCCTAGAAAGGCTCACTGGAAAGCATTGAAGTGGATTCTAAGGTACATAAATGGGTCTTTAAATAGAGTTCTAATTTATGGTAGAGCCAGTGGTGAAGATAGTAAAGCAATAGTCGAAGGGTATGTCGACTTTGATTATGCAGGTTGTATGGATACCATGAAATGTATTTCTAGATAAGTTTTCACTATGATTGGCAAATCAATTAGTTGGAAAGAAACACTTAAAAAGGTTGTTGCCTTATTAACTACAGAAGTTGAATATATCACCCTCACTGAAGATGTGAAATAAGAATTATGGCTTGAAGGTTTTTCTAAGGAGTTGAAACTCATATGTCTTCACTTACTCTCAGAATGACCAGCTTGTCCTTATTTTCTCTACACATCTAATTTATAATATTTTTAATAATTAATTAATAATATAACCAATATATATTATTTTGCTCAACAATAATTTCAATTTATTTTCTAACTCATGGTCTTACACCCTGACCAAATAATCAAATAAACACAATAATTATACAATATTAATAAATAAATAAATAAATAAATATATAAACAACATAATTCTAAATTGAGGTGTTACATGGCATACCTTAAGTATTTCATCGACTTGGAGGCAATTCACAAGTGAAACTGGGGGCCGCATGCTTAGTTACTTGTACTCCAAGCTGAGCGGAGGTTCTCTTTAAGGGATAAAGAAAATGTCAGGCTCCTGCACACTGTTGACGGTAATTTCCATAGCCACTATTAAGTTAAAAACAACTTTTTTCACACTTGTTGCTAATGTTTTTTCTTATTCATTTTCAGGGATGGATCCTTGCCTACTTTCACGGTATACACTGATTTGATTGTATGTTAAGGTATATTGAGGATTACCCTTGTGATTGTCTGTATCACCCGTGTAGAGAGAATGATGTTATGGTACCGTTCCGTGTGTATATTAACCAGACTCAACTTAATGACATCGATTGGAAGCCATACAATTCTCACTGGGAGAGAATTCCATTCGACAACATTTCATTATACTCTAGATGGATGGCATGAGGGAGTAGTATCATGTGCAGGTATCTTCCAGAGCGGTGCATGCAGCATTTTTGGTACGTGCAGATCATTCCAAGGTCCCCCTTACAGGATTCTCCTGAGACCATTATCCGCATACATCTGGATGACATTCTGGCGGATTTTGAGAGTCATCTGATACCGAAGGAATATTAGAGTATGTTAGTCACAACTCAGTGGTCTTATGTAGATGGTTACTTGACTTGGTTCTATTCTGTGTCACACCCTATCATGACACCAGATGTTTTTGGACGTCCACCTAGGTGGACTCATGAGGAGATTCTGGAGAATGAGCATATCATGGATAACATGCCATGGGTGTGTTGTTTATCTGTCAAAACATTATGCAGATCACATGATAGGGCATAGAGTCCGGACTGTTTGAGAGCGGTGGCGATGATGCATTTGTCCTAGCACGTTTCATTTTTGTCGTGGTACTAAATACCTTGGGTTTACATAGGCACATGACGAGCCAGGGTGTTAGGATTAGGCATACTCGGTAGATTATGCATTTGGTTGTATTTTGTGATGTTTTTGTATATTTTCCCATACTTCAAGAACAATTGTTGTATGATGATTGTCTTTCTTTTTAATTAACGCATTACTTTGTTCTATGATATTCGTGTTTATTAATCTTTGAAACTAAAAATGGCAATGTTAATCGAATTAAAATTACTTTAGATTGAAAAAACTACATACTCAGTACAATGTATCTTCTGCACAAGAAAACATGCAGGAAAGACTTCGAAGATGTATCTCCAAATTTACTCCACAAATATTCGCAGATGCATCTCTGAATTATTATTTTTTTGAAATGGGGTGGTTGCTTGGTTTACTAACAAAGAAATATGACTTCGGATATGTATCTTCGAATTAACTTCGTAAAATTCAGAGTTGCATCTCCGAATTAAATTTTGTTTTAAATGGTATTTAGTGCATTCGAAAATATATCTATGAATAAATCCAAGAGTATTTTAGAATTTTCAAAGTAATGCTCCATTTCATAAAGGTACAAGGAGAAATTTTCAAAGACCACACCGTAAAAAAAACAGAGTGCAGATATAAAAAAAATGTTTAAATATAATTTTAGTCTTTTTATTTTAATTTCTTAAACTTTTTATTCCACAATTTCATAACTCACATTTAGATCCCTCTATTTTACATTTCTTAAGATTTCATTGATAATAATTACTGGTCTGTATACCCGTGCGAGGCACGGGTTTAAATTTATGAAATAATAACCGATGTGTTAGAATGTGAAGGGATGAGTGTAAGTTGATAATGAGAGAAATTATAAAATAATATAAAAATAATAATAAAATATTATAAGAATTTTTTTTATAGAAGAAATATAAATAGAAGAATGCATGAGAGAGTGCGCAAGTGGCAAACTTACCATATTATTCATCTTGTTTTTTTTCTATTATATATATATATATATATATATATATATATATATATATATATATATATATATATATATATATATATATATATATATATATATATATATATATATATATATATATATATATATCCAAAAAATTACATTTCACTGAACATATTAAAAAAACTCAAAATATGAATAGGATATGAAACATAAATAGCACTTCTCTATAAACTATAAGCTCGTGATGAAAAAACGTTATGAAACGGGTCTAAATCATCATTTGAGCTTATTAGCTATAAACTATAAGCTCAAAAAAATTTCTTATCAAACAATCTCAAAGTAGCCAAATTTTAAGGATTTTCGTCCACCAAGTCTTTTGAAGAGGTGGACTGGTGGAGTAGTTAAACCCTATTAATAATTAATAATAATAATAATAATAATAATAATAATAATAATAATAATAATAATAATAATAATAATAATAATATTGATTTGAAACTGATTTTATTTAATAAGGTATTTATTTTAAAGATTTATTATATGACAATGATTTTGTAAAAAATACAATGTTCAATCAAATAATTAGATGCAAATTATTATATATAAATTATTTGACTCCTTATTTTTTAAATAAAAAATAAATAAAATAATTTAAATATATATTCAATATCAACTTAAAATTTTCAAAGCGGTTCTTAATTTCTATTAGTTTAAAATAAAATATACTATGTTTCTACTAAATACTAATTAAATAATAAATATATCGATAATTTTATAGTTTTAATTATTCAAATAAAAATTAAAAAAAAAATAATGTGGTTGAGATAAAAAAAAAAGAATACATAACAACTTATTCAGTTGTAAATTCCAAACTAATGTTGCACGTGGAGATAAAAAAAAGACCACAATTTATTATAATAACTCCAAATTAAATCTTATTTATTAAAAAGAAAATGAAATAAATGATTGAGATAAAAAAGGGAATACACAATGACTCTTTAAGAAAAAGAAAGTTGAGATAAAATAGGAGATTTTTTGTTCATGGAACCATTTGAATAAAGAGGTGATGGGGGTAATTAAAGCCTAATAATAATAATAATAATAATAATAATAATAATAATAATAATAATAATAATAATATTGATTTGATACTGATTGATCTTTTCATTTATATATTTTATTTGGCATAAAAATTTTAGGCGCTTAAAAGGATACCTAATATTACCTAATATTGTATTTTAATATATTAAGGATATAATAAGGATTTTTCTAAGAAATTATTAATTATAAAACATAATCAAAATCAAGAAATTTTAGAAACAAACGAATATTTAAATATTTAAGACATTTAGATATTTTTATTAGTACATAAGTAAAGCATTTCAATTGTTTGATACCATATTTACTTTTTTTGTTGTAGTTCTAAACACGTCATAATTAATAGTGACAAAAGTTTAATTTTGCTATCGATTTTTGTAAAAAAATTATGAGATACTAAAATAGTCTGGAACCTGAGTCATATTTTTAATGTTTTATTATTTTTATTGTTTTGTGTACTTTGGAAAAAATAACTTAATTGAACTAAATTTAAAGATAATTAAATTCAGCACAACTAAAAGAGTGTATAGCACAACTAAAAGAGTATATGTATGTAAGACAGGAGAGGTATGCATAGCATTGGAATGGATCCAACAGACCATAAAAAATAAACTCTAATTATTAAATAAACTAATTATCTAATAATAATACTAATGTATAAAACAAAATTAAAAATTAAAAAAGAAAATATGGCCATAATAAGGGGAGCGCTGCATTTTGTAGTTATACATAAAAATCAATCAAAAAAGTTAATATTAAGATACAGTACAAAATCAAATTTAATTTTTTCAAATGATTCTAAGTCTCACCAATTACAGCATAACACACGACAATCACTAAATAATAAAATAATAAAACGAATAAATAAAATAATAGAAGAAAAAAATCAAACAAACTCTTATTTCTCTCTCATGTACCATTTTTCTTCTTCTTAGATAAAAATTTCTCTTGAGTCAGAGGCAGGTGAGTCCGCGAGTGTCGTCGGAGAGATCACGACGGTCTGGGACTGCAGGGCAGATGGCCACGACGTATGTGAGCGATTGTGATAGCATGTTGTGCAAATTCGGAGAAGATGTTGACGTCGGTGTAGATTTGGGCTGAGCACAGTGGTTTCGTGTTGCCAACATGGTGGTTCTACTCAGACACAGTCCATCGCTCTTCTGTTCTCCTTCCATGTTCCATTTCATTTCCTCTATTTCCTGCAAAAAAATTGTACAATAGTGAATGTATGGTTTAAAATTGTTGTTATTACAGGTTTACATTTTAAATGATGATACAGGTTGTGGTATAGTTTGTTATACAGTAACCTAAATCATTAGTTTATGAAGAAGAAGAAACATATATCGCGTTTAGAGAAAAAAGTTTGAAAAGATGAAACTGATTGATATTGGAGGCAATGGTTTAGGGTTTATATATATTATGAATAGTGAGAATACAAAAGCTCAAAGATATGAATATGGGTAGAATTCAACAGCCAACAAATATTATAAGGATTCAATTTCAAACATTGATTTAGGTGAGATTGAAAAACAAAAAGGCATAACTGTTGGTTGGAAAAAACGAAAAAAAAAAAATGACTCTTATAATTGTTTAAGATTCCTTATCAATTAATGTGATAATTAGTGGATGTAAAATATTTTAATAATTGCTTAAAATTTAACTAATAACAAAAAAAACTAACAGTTTTTTGTTTGTTTCCAAAGCCCAATTTAATTATTATTAATGAAAAATGTAGTTAGAAATGAATTAATTAATTAAATAAATATTTAAAAGATAATTATAGAAAGTTTTCTATTAATAGCAAATGTAAAAATAGTAAGGACTCTAAAAATGTGATACTTGGCAAACTTGCCAAAATACTCATCTTGTTTTTTTATATTGTATGATTTTTTAAGAATAATGAGATGGTAACGATGACTAGGATACAAAATTAAAAACTTATTAATTAATATTTAGAATATTATTTAATAATATTTTAAATAATTATATTTAAAAAAATCAAAATCAAAATTAGATTGTAATAATTTTTTATAAACCATCTCAGTAGTTATGAAGGCATTATGGAGGCAGGGACATGAGATACAGGGGGCACGGAACCTGCAACACTCCACTTATTCATCTCTAAAAGATGAATTCCAACCACTAGACAGAAAAATTAAAACATAAAATAATATATTAAAAACCAGTCCATGTACAAAGCGCTTTCCTGAAAAAACGGAAAAGGGAATAATACAAAGAATACACTCAAGTTTCTAGGGCAAATTCCGGTTTCTATCTAATTTCTATATGTAAAATAAGATAAAAGGATTACAAAGAATATTCACTCATTCGTTTCTCAAAGCCCCCAAAACAAAACAAAACAAAACAAAACAAAAAAGAAAAAAAAAAATTAATAAAATGACAAAATCAATACAGAAAATGGAAAAATAGTTAGTTAACTTCGGTGCTCCTATCCTTGCAGAGCATATGCCACTCTTGCAGTACTGCTGCTTGAAGAGCTTGATGTTCAGCCTCTTCAGCAGTTAATTTGGACAGTGTTGAAGGTCCCTTCTTTTTGTCATCTTCATCCCCATCCTTCTTTTTGTCTTTATCCTCTTCTTCTTCATCTTCCTCATCGTCGGATTTTGGAGTCTTGGGTCGTGGTTGGGCTGCCTTCAACAAGGCTATCCTTTCCATTGATATGCGCAGTCTCTCTGCTGCAGTTGATTTCACCTCATCTTCAGGCATATATTCCACCCCACCATCAGTAAGGTCATCCAACCAACCCTGAAGATCTGATCCAATCTCCTTAGTAATGGATGCATCAGATGCTCGTACCACAAACTTACACATCATGGTTGTCGTCTCATCACCCAAATCCACATTTCTACTCACCTCACTTGCACCAAAAATCATCAACCCCAAGAAGCCACCATGCCATGTTTTAGCAGCATAACACAACTGTTCCAAAATAGGACAGAGGAAAAGGGTCAGCAAATTCACATGACAAAGTGCATATAATCCCTATTTTGTCTATTACTTTTTATCCTATTTTATGTCCGCCAATTTTCTCTAGATTAAGGTACATATTCAATGTTTCAGAAAATAAAAGTAAGAACCGTTAACACATTGAATAGTTATTAGTGACACAGCTAAATTTTAAGAGGACTGCATTTTGAAGAACTTTTTTATAGCTTATCTGGGCTTTTTATTACATATGCACTAGTGTAAGTGTTTGGGAGAGCTTATGAAAATTGCTTATTTAAGAAAATAGCTTATGAATTACGGAATGTTTGTGTTGTTTTAAGTTTTTCTTATAAAGTCATGCATAATATAGCTTATGAAAACAACTTACAATTTAGAAAACAGTTCAACCACACTCTTTGATTATACAAATAGTTAATCTATAAGTGCTTTATGATAAGACTTACTCAATAAAGTGAATAAACATGTAAGTAAACTGTTTGGCTAAATGCACCTTAGGCAAATCCATGAATGGTACAAAAAAAATTTTAATTATTTCAAACAGAAAAGCATGATAAGGAAGGGGGGAAATATTAAGATAGCAAATCCAGACCTGAAAACCTGCCACTGTACGGATAATATGTGAACAAACTTTGTGGAATGGCTTGGTAGACAAGGATTTCAGACCACTCAAGAAAGGAGATGCACCATACTGCTGGGCTGCAGTAGCTTGAAAGCCACTCCCTTCATATGTATATGTACCAGTGTATTCTACAATAGCTGGCAAACTGGGCCAAAGTCGGAAAAACTCAACTGGTGATATTTGGTGTGGTAAAAGAAGCTCCGTCAATGGAATTTTATAAGGTTGACATCTCAAAATCACGGGTTCACCTAACTCAGGCCTTAAGCTTCTCTTCTGTCTCATGACTTGAGGGTCCTCCTCAGCATAGTCACCTTCATAGTCTCCAACAGCACCACTACCATAGAATGGGTAATACAACACTTGAACCCAAAGGGCACATCTTTCAAAGTGGGAAACACCTACTGTCACACTGCACAGCACTGGATCCTGAAAAGGTAACATCATCCCCATGAATTTGGATCAAGAAGCAATTACAAATCAAAGAATAGTATAGGATTATTGTACAAAGAGACAATGCAAACCTTGACCCATAGAACTGTTTAAAATTAATAATTAGCACAGAATTTAAAATAACCCAGCATTATTTACATACTGTCAAGTTCTACACTCTAAATTATTAGGTAACATCACCTTAAAGGCTGCAAGGATATAACAAAAGAAGGGAGACAATTATCACAAAATGGCGACTTCAAACTTATGCTCATGGTCAGCATCAAAACCAAGTTCGGTGGGGGGCAGAATCAACTTTAGACTAAGAACTACAAAAAGGAAGGAAAAACAACTACAGGTAAGATAGAAATCCTCAAAAATAAAAACTTAAGAGCTACTACTACAAGGATGGGTGTCATTTTCATTTGGTGTTGATTCTTGCTTTACCGTATTGTTTACATTTTATTTAAATTTGTGATCCATTCCTTTCTTTTTTAGACCTCTTCAAACTTAGAAATAGTTGGGAGTAAATTTATGTCGAATCTGGTAGGAACCCTAGAACAGAAGAGTTTGTTAAGTGAGAAAGATTACAAGTGTTTTCCCCTTGACAAGAACCCAAGATCAAAACAGTTTCAAGTAAGTGTATTATTTACTAAACCAAAAAGATCAAATGAGTTTTTGCCCTTATACTTCAGGATGCCAATATAGCCCCCTCACCATGACACTATCTCCCTATATTTCTTTCCACACTCGGTAAGAATATTTCACAACCATCCGCCACTAAAAGTGTCTGTTTTAGAATCCAACCCCACTGTCCTTCAACATGTCTGATAGTTTACAATTGATCATCGTAGATTTGAATAAATCCTTTGCCTAAAAAATTGGCATCTTTTTCTTGAGATATGCATGAAGTTAAAAGCAATCCCACATTCATAACTCCAACAAAACACAAGGAGCTGATTATTTACACAATAAATTAAGCAAATTAAAAAAAAAAAAAAAAATCCTAAAAATTAGGACAACTTAACATATAAATGTAAACAAGTTGTTCAGTGACTACACATATTTTGCTTCGCCTTTAGTTAACTTTTTCAAATATAGAATTAGCCGGCTGTAAACTTCTAGCGAATCCAAATTGATAATACTGCAAATATTTTACCATTATAGTGGATTATGGCGGAAAAACCCGCAATATTGGCCGATATTTACCATTAGAGCGACCCCAAAAACCGCCATGGCTGATATTCTCCAAGCTCTCATTTATTCCTCCCTTGACTCTTCAAGTAAGACTATATCTTCTGCAAAAATCAAACATCTCGGTGCTACCTATTGGATGTGCTCCGTAAGAACAACCAAACTAAGTAAAAAGGTAAGAGCTGGGGTTGAACCTTGATGCAATCCTATTGTTATGGGAAAATCAACCGGCTCTCCACTGTGCCCTCGTACTAGTTGAGAGACCACCTCACACATATCAAGAATAGCCCGAATATAGGCAATCCTATCCCCCTTCTTCTCTAGGGCTTTCCATAACATCTCTATAGGCACTCTATCGTACGCCCTTTTCAAATCAATGAAAATTAAATGTAAGTCTGGTTGATCCATCTGAGACCATCACGTCGTAGTACATTTTTGTATGTTTACCATGTTAATTTTTCTACATCCTTCTCATACTTTTTTCATCAATCAATTAACTAAAATATAGTTAGAAGTAAGTTTCTAGTGAATTCAACTGAATAAATGTTCTAGAGGTGTCAGAAGTCGTGCCTGATTAGCCTGGAAAAAATATTGGGCCAGGCCATGTTTTTTCATTGGTCCAAAAAAATGGGGCAGGCGCAGGCTACACTTTAATTAAAAAAGAATAAAATAGGCCGAACTCATAAGGTCAACGTGTTTGACACCTCAGTCTGAATCCAATCTAGGCAGACAGACACATCCCTCGAAACTTTCTAGACATGTAAAACAAAAGGAGAGAGAATAGCCAAGAATATACAAATGCAAAATAGCCATCTCAAACTGGAATGAGATAAGCAATTTAGAGGAGAAGCAACCTGTGAAACAAGATTACGCAACTGCCGCACTGCTTGAGAAGAACCATCCATATAATATAATGCACCGGATAAACCCACTCGTACATCCACCCGATTTAATTCGAGCTCGGTTAAATTTAAGACCTGAAACATTTTTAATTTAAAGTAAATGAGAAAGATTTTAACTTCCATTAGATAAAATCTGTGCAAAAAACAAACAATATCCTTGTCCATGATATTTATAATTTAAAAATGGAACTACTGAGAAATTCTAGAAAACATTGTGATCTCTTATCAACAGATTATAGAAAAATAACCAGGGCACAAGTAAATAACATCATTATTTCTTCTAAGAAGTTATGAATATAGGAAGCTGCTGCATGCCTAAATGGAATAATTTACAGCTTTTTTTTAAGTTGTAATTTTTTTACTGGAATACTATTTACACACTAATGCAACTTTCTTACAAATATGCTGGAACATGAGCTTCCATTAGATAAAATCTGTGCAAAAAACAAACAATATCCTTGTCCATGATATTTATAATTTAAAAATGGAACTACTGAGAAATTCTAGAAAACATTGTGATCTCTTATCAACAGATTATAGAAAAATAACCAGGGCACAAGTAAATAACATCATTATTTCTTCTAAGAAGTTATGAATATAGGAAGCTGCTGCATGCCTAAATGGAATAATTTACAGCTTTTTTTTAAGTTGTAATTTTTTTACTGGAATACTATTTACACACTAATGCAACTTTCTTACAAATATGCTGGAACATGAGCTTTCAAAAAATAACAAGATTGTATTGTTAAATATGTTATGTTCTTCCACTAAACAAGAACAATTTTTCAGTGTGTATCTGAAAACAAAAGATACAATGGTTCGTCACATTTTTTTAGGTAAAAATTAATCTACTAAGCTTAACATCAAGTTTCATCTGAGCTTTCACAGGGAAATATAACAACCATTGCAAAAATAAAAGTACAGCCTGCTTAAATGTGTAAGGAACCCTAAAAATTGAAAAAGAAAGGTATAATTGAGGGTATGACCTTTAAATGCAGAGTTATCCTCCCATCACTTGAATCTGCTAAATGATAACCTTCAACATAGCAAGGATCACTGCTTCCAGTTAAAGTATTTGCAGTAGGAGGAACCTTAAGTGAAGTAGAATCAACTCCTTTGGTAAGCAAAAGGGTAAGTTCACTGGGGTCAGGTCTCCATAGCTCTAAAATAGCTTTGTGAACCAATCCTTCCAACTTCCTGTCCTGAGCAGCAGATGCTTCATAAAACTGAACAGTTAATTTGTGGTGGCTAAATGGGTAATCCCCTCTGGCTGCTGTAACACCAGCCCACCTGAGGAAAGGGTAATAATAATGATAAGAGACATAATAGCAATAGAAGTGATTAAATTTATGATTTAGTATAATAAAGGCCATAGAACATTGTTAATATCAGAAATGACCAATAAGCACAAACTCAAGTAACAACTAACAAGCAAGGAATAAAACAGCAAGAAGCTTTTCTACAACCAGCACCATTACAACTAAAATTTTACAATGATAATAAACTAGATTTTCAAGGAAAAGATCACATAAAAGGAAAAAGAAAGAGTGAACTGAGGAAACACAGAAATGAATAAAGATTGGTGACAGTGTAAATAGCTGGATTGATGATGCCGGCAGTAATGTACAGTCATAATATTCGCACCTACTATCAGGATGACCTGAAGCATATTTGATTCTTTGCAATATCAAACGGCACTGGTGCTTGCTGACAGAATCAGCCAAAGCATTGGTCCTAAACTCTTCAAGCTCCTTAGTAAGTAACTGTCCAGCTCTAGGATGGCGTGATCCCAGTCTTTGAGCAGATATAAGAACTGCCTGTACATCTTGAACTCTATTTGTTGTATCTGCAGTTGAATCAACATTGAAAAGAACCTTATGAATATTGGATACAATGACATTAAGAGGGTCATCAGGGTCATCTGCTAGGAGTGGATCCAATCCTTCTATATCTATGTGCTCTGCAATAGCCCATATAAGGCGGGCCAATATTCTTGGTGTATTGACCTGTTACATTCACAGCCATTAATATGCAATTGAAGTCCAGAAAACACCTATATGTGATTATGCACAATATGAGTAAAAAAGTTCAAGTGTTTGAGGAAACTCAAGTTACTTAAAATTGATTTGTAAAAATGATATATAAAATGAAAGGAAGGAAAGAACAAATGTATAAGGGGCAAGGAATAAAAATTTAATAATTACAATGGACATTTTACATTAATTCTCACAATATGTGAAGAAACTTATCCTCTTCTAACAAAAACGAAAGAGAAATTTTCTTTGGTATATCATATATGTAGTTGCATAATAAATAATTTTGCTCAGAAAAACAACTTGCTAGTCCAAACATGTCCTAAAGGTTTTATACGAAATTTAAAATATAGATGTCAGTCCTAGAAGACTCATAAAATATCTTCCAGGATCAAACAGTGTAGAAGTAAAACTAATTCAGCAAATCATGGAGATAGAGGTGGAAAGCCAAACTAAGTGAAGAGTGACAAATTAAACACACTAACAAAAAAACTTCGTAATCAATGTTACTGCATTTCAACAGATGTGTTAATAGAGTGTTAAATAAAAAAATGTCCTAGAGGATTCATAAAATATCTTATAGGTTCAAACAATATAAAAAATAATTCAGCACACCATGGAGGTTAGGATTATTATAGAATAAAGGGAGGATATAGCAGTTATGAGTTGTTAGAGTAGTTGGTTAGGAGTTAGTTGAGGTTGTTATCCAGAGTAGTGTGTATAAATAACAGAACATGGAGTAGAGAGCGTCTTGGAATATTGTAAATTATAAATAGAATATTCTCCTTTTCTATCATATTTCCTAAATAAAGTAGTCTTTCTGTTTCATTCAATTCTTGACTTCCTAACAATTGGTTTTATTTGCCGGAACTTTGAGCAGTGCCAATGTTCATGGAAATGGAGGCAGCCTAAGTAAAGTGTTCTTTCTGTTCCATTCAATTCTTGAGGAGTCATAGCAACGCTTTTGGCAACCAATCGCGGTTCTGTAGCGGTTTTTAGAGAAATTTGTAAATTTCAATTATTAAAGGGCAAACTGGTATTTTGACCCTTTTATTTGACCTAGTATAAAAGCACAAGTGTTTGCTTTAGGTCATTTCATGTGTTTTTCGCTGTTTCCCTCTTCACTCGCGTTTTTGCATTTCAGAAAGCCATCTTCGCAAAAATTCCTCGCACAACTTCTTCGCAAATCAGCAAGTCATCCATCGTTCTTCCAAAATCATCAACGTTCTTCACCTATTCATCTATTTCTTCACCTTTCTCACCCATTCCCAGCTGATTTTTACTCTGTTTTGTTGTGTTGCTATGTTTCTCTTTTATTAGCAACCATGACATCATCTTCTGCAAGTTTGACACAGACTTCCCACAATAAAGGTATTTTTAAACCTATTGGTGACAATATTGACATAGGTTGGCGGTGGAACTCCTATAAAGACCAAAGCAAAAAAACTATTGTTTGTGATTTTTGGGATGAGCAAGATGATGATATTAATGTGGTGGAACTAAGAAGTGAAAATGAGGCAGACGCGGATGTGATTTAGTCATTTTGTTTACGTTTATTTACATTTAGAATTTGGTTTAGTCATTTAGTACATTTATAATTTGACTTTGGTGGAAACTTATATTGATGGTGCTGTTTGAATTTATGTATGTTGTTGCAACTTCTGTTTTTTAAGTCATTATGTATGTTGTTGGAACATATTTGAAGTATTTATGAATTCATTTACCTTGGTTTTTGTTATGCCACTGAAGCATTTTGAGGGTACGGTGCGTCGCGCCGCTATCCGGGATTAACAACCTAGCTCAAAAGACATAATCCTCATCCTTAAAGGACTTAAGTTCAATATAAGTAACTCAAAAGACATAATCCTCATCCTTAAAAGACTTAAGTTCAATATAAGTAGTTCAAAAGACAGGATCCATAAAAACAAGTTGAGGCATCTAACCCACCATTTGAAGCTATTACAGAGTTGTGAAAGAAATAAAAGATGAAACAGAGTTGTAAGGAGTGAAATAGAACGAAAACAGGAGAGATGAAGGATGGTGTCTCACGGAGGGACGGAAGACGTCGTCGTAGCCGCAGTAAGGAGAGGAGAAGGCATTGTAATTTCAAAGAACAGAGGGGGAATGGAAGCCGCTTCGTTGAAGGGTTTAGAAAGGGAAAAATATGCAAGTTTTAATGTGTTTTTATCAAATCCTGACCCGACTAAGAAATGCCCAACAAAATCAAAAGCCCAACACGATGTCCCTTTACAATATAGCATGAAGATCTCGATCTTGACCGCGACAGCAACAAAAATAGATCTTGCTTTGTTCATAGCGTGTTCTGGAAGCCGTGGCACATAGGATCTTAAGATCCTAAGACCCAACACTAGATCTTGACTACATTTTATCGTTTGTTAGAGAAGTTAGGTAGTTGAGGGTGTTATAGAGAGTATGTTTAACTTAAGAAAACGCGGAGTATGGAGAGCATCTTTGAATATTGTAATTGTGATTAAAGTGTTTTCTAATGTGAAGGAAAAACCCTTGGAGAGATTCTCTCCTATTTTATCATATTTTTTAAATGAAGTGTTCTTTCTTTCTATTCCATTCAACTCCTGGATTCCTAACAGAATAACCGAGTGATGACTGACAAATTCAAACCCACCGACAACAAAATTTAATTGTCAAATTTAATGGCATTGCAACAGATACCTTAATAGTGGATTAAATAGCCACAACAGAAAAAACTTGAGAAGTAGGGTACAGTTGAAGGTCTTTTACTCTAAATTTACCAATTAAAATAATATCAATAATTATAAAAGAATTGTTTGAATGATATTTGCCGCAGATATGCTAATGTCAGAAAAATAAATGTTTTGCATGAAAGCAGTGCTGAAAATAAGATGTTATAGTTTGTGTACCTCACGTAAGTCCTTCACAAGTTCACGTTGCAAGTTTTGCAATCTAGTCTCATTCAAAATTTGGTCCTGAGAAGCACCGTCTTTGACTCTTTTTACCCCGCCCCTCGTATCGTAAATGCAGCATAGCCGAACAAGCAACTTCAAGTAGCAGTCAATTGCATAGGTGCGTCCATCACAATCCCATTTAACGCAAGGCCGACAAACTTCGACCACTTCTAAAGAAGGTTCTGTCCAGTTTAATGCACCATAACCAGTTCCGTATGCTAAGGCCCCAATGACCCTGCCCTCCATGCCTGAGTTTTTCTGTTCAGGTAAAGGCAGAGACAGCTGAAAGCAACTTTCCACTAGTGATGCAACTAACTCTTCCCTAAATATATTTTTACTTGTAGTGCTCTTAAGATCATCATTCACTCTGGCATCCTCAAAAAGGGAAGCAATATCAGTTCCGGCAAGAGGTTTCTGACCTCTTCGAACGCTTTCCTTAGCAAATAGGTCAACACAAAGAGCAGTTCTACAAATACAAGCTAAAGCATGCATACGATCTGATTCTGCTCTCAGGTTTCTCACCATCAAAAGTAGTCTCTTGAAGAGTGAAACCTGCAAGAAGACACGGTTATAGACAATAATAAGCATTTCTGCATCAAAAACAAGCAATTTTATCTGACCAAACATCCAATGTTACTTTAGAAGATTCGTATCACAAAAGATACAGGATAAAAGACATTTCAAGAGCTAACGACAAAAGTCACAAAACATCAATGTCATAATAACTAATATAAAGATGAGAACCGAATATCTGCATAATTAAAATCTTGATCAATTAGCATGTTTTGTGACTTTTGTCCTTACATAAGCCAAAGTAAACCTTAACATATTATTAGGAAATGCATAGCCTAGAGATGTAAAGCTTGAACCGGATATGTGCATATGACTACCGAAATTTCGATGCCATTCTTAATTCATAAGCCAAAATAAACCTCTACATATTATTAGGAAATGCATAGCCTGGTGAAGTAAAGAAATAAAGTAATCAAAGTTTCAATTGGTAATTGTGGAAGACTAAACAGTGATTTTGTGACGCCACAACGATTTCATGACGCCACGATCCTTGATATATGAAAAATTGTAGACATAACAAATATGGTTGATGTGTTCGAAGTTGGTGGTTATGCATCAACAATACTAAAAGAAAAAGAAAACTTGTCTAGGCACTGATCCAATTTTAAAACCTTGAAACTAATATGCAATTAATGTATTTGAATAAGACTAGAGTTGTCAATCACCTGCATGTTAAGATCAAGGAGATGAAGATTGGTGACAACAGCCCTAACAATACTCTCTCTAGCAGAAGCAAATTCCTGCCTATCCCACAGGGTAAGAATAGCAATGGTAGATTGTGATGCCCATTCCGTCTTCCCTCCAGGCACATCAGCCAGATATAACATATTAATCCCAACTTCATAAATCAATGCCGGTTCCAACGAGGAAACTAAAAAAGGAGCCAAATGCGTAACCACATCCGAAACACCAACCAATTTCTGAGCATCAGAATCAACCTCAGCACCACCACCACCACCACTAGAAGACTTTGACAACTTCCGAATGACCTCAACGCCACCAGAGGCAACAGCCTTAACCGAATAAACAATCGGAAAGACAGTAGCCCGGAAATTCTCAACAGGCAAGATCAAGGAACGAGCCATAAGCGCCCTACGCTTCTTCCAAACGAAATCAACCATGGAGGAAACCCAATTAGAGCGAATGGCGAGTGAATTTTCGCTATCAACTAGTTTATCACCAGCAAGCTTACTCATCCGCTTGGTACCAAACTCTTGAAAGAGCCGGCCAACTGAATCAAAAGCCACCTTCGCAACAGCATCAGATCGGTCCAGCATGTTAGCACCGATGCGAGCCCACCAAGCGGAAACACGGTCGAGAAGATTGACATTGTTTTCACAAAGTGTGACGAGATCGTCACGAGCGAGTACACAACCTAGGGTTTCAGTGATGGAGAATCTGAGATTATCGCTAGGGGAATCGAAACAATCGGAGATCTCTTTGTTACAATCGGAAATGAGTTTGGCTAAGCGATAAGAAGGGATCGCGGCGAGAATCGAAACAGCAGCTGCAGTTACATCGGGATCAGGGAAATGGAAGTCGTTACGGATGCCGGTACAGACAGTGTCCCATAAATCGGGAGTTAAGCGTGTGGAGCGGATGACATCGAATGCGAGTTTCTTGCAGACGGCGGAGGCAGGGGCGGCGACGATCTCTTCGACGGCGGACTTGGCGATGACTGCGATGTCGCGACCGGCGGCGGACTGTTGGAGAGCTTGGAGAAGTGCGCCTGATTGACGGAGGGCGTCGTTGGAGCGGAGGTCAGCTTGGATCTGGGCAAAGAGGATGTCCATTTGGATGAAACTAAGAGAAAGTGGAATGGAATCATGTAATATTTTGGTTTTCAAGACTGTGGGGAAAAAAGTGAAGGATTATGGTGATGATGTTTGGGGGAGAAATGACCATAGTGGTGAACTAACTGGTCTAGTTCAAATCTCATTCAAAGAATAGAAATGACCATAGCTTTGTTTGAGCTTCTTTTTTTTTTCTGGTTATATGCAGTTTTTTATTTGCTTTTTTTCTTAATTTTTAATCTTTTTAAAAAATTCAGTATTTTGGTACTCATATTAACGAGTTGATCCAATTTTTTAAATTTTAAATTTTTTTTAATAATGTTTTAATAAAATAAAAATACAAATACTTTTTATATATATTTATTTTTAACAACTTAAATTAATAAAATTTTATTAGTTTTCTTCCAATTTACAAGAACTTCAACTCTCTGAAACGCGTCTCACTCACATCTTTTTCGTATTTTTCATCTTTCCTGCTATATCACCTTCTATTCACATCATCTCCTGCTCTCACAAAAATCAAGAAGCATATGAAGGTCACCATCTTCTGCTCTCACGAAAGTCAAGAAGCATATGAAGGTCACCATCTCCTACTCTCCTAAGTTACGAAGGTCAAGAAGCATACGATGAATAACATTCCCCCGTCATGGAAAAGGAAAGAAGATGTGAAATTTTGTGTGAGGCGTGTGACTTTGTGAATATTAATTAATTTCTCTTTCTTTGTGAGGTCATGTTTCTATTTCTGAGTTTAGAGTTTAATTGTGAAATTCATTGAATGTGTTCAATTTCTTGTTGTTTTGATATGTATTCTGATTGTAAAATTTACTTTGTTATTCAGACCAGCTCAGACTCAATCCATTAGGTTAAGAATTCATCATATTAGAATATTAGTAGAGAATTTTATTAAATGGTACATTAATGGAGATGTGTCTTAAATTAATTGGGAGTGGGATGTGGACTATATATCCTACATGCAGTTGGAAGATTTAATAAGAAATAAGGGATATAGGAATACCAAGGTGTGAATACAAGCTTCCATCATAATATTTTGATGAAGACAAATACTTCAAGATGATGAAGACGGTGTTCGAACATAAAAGAAGAAAAGAAATAAACTAAAAAACAAATACAGTCTTCTCACTTTTATCCCATCAATAACTTGTTCATCATTGAAATAAAAACGAAATGAATCAAATGAATTGAAATCAATTTTACATCAACTGCAAGTTAAGATCGAAACCAAAATAATGGAATGACATAAAACTCGCAAGAACAAAATGATGAAATGACAAAAATATATATTACATGAATTTATGGCACTGTTTCGGTAGTGGTGTTTTTGGTTTTCAAAGAATGTTATTATGTTATGTTGTTTGAAATCATTGGCAAGATAACCGAACTCTTTGTATTCAACGGTACACATATAAATAATTAAGGTTTTGTAATTTAGGTTGTAAATAATAAATAAAATAATTATAAAATATCAAAAAAAAAAAATAAGGGTGTGCCTCAATTAAATCTCAAATCAATTTTGGCTTATCATGTAATTACAAGTTACTTAACCTTTTTAAGTATTATAATAGATTCCTTGCATTCACCAATTTAAAGTTTAACATTTTTTATGTAATAAAAGTTAAAATTAGTATTTAAATTTTATCCATTTGATCTTTTCTAATAACCAGAAAAATATCGGAGGCGTGAATGCGGCATATTGACTCTAGCAGATCTCATTTCTAAAGTTTTATAGGTTTATTTCTTCAATGAACAATAGATTTTGTGACTATCATTATACAATAAATTACTGAGAAAAAATTGTTACTAATAATTTAGTAACAGTAATTATACACCAACAATGTTATCAGTTTTTGCACCAATATTAAACTAGTACAGGCTTGTACAAATACTTGTTTGATCTTGCCTGTCAATATTCAATTCATTATCCCTCCTTTTAATTTTGCAGTTGTTACAAACAATAGCCAACTAAATTGATTTTTTTTTCTCCAAAATGTTATTCTCCTCTGGTTCCTTCCAATTATTGAGGAAGTTTCCTAGCTATACTTCGTTTCTAGAGTTCCTTTCTCCTTTTATTCCTAGCTTTTGCAGCTGGTTCTTGATTGGTGGTATCATTATTGGTTCTAGGGTTCCTGAGTTTAATTCTCATTATTGATGGTATCAATCCTAACTTGATTGGTGGTTTTTATTTCTCTCATTCATAGATAGTTTAATAGTATCAACCCTAACTTGATTGGTGGTTATTCTGCAAGCTCCACTGAAAAAGCTTCTTCTACTTAAGAGCATTATAGTCATCCCATCATCATTATCATCGTTGTCGTCTGTTTTTTGTCAGATTCTAACACGGGCATTTTTCCGTGAAAGGCATTATTATAACCTAGGAAATGTTCGTTGAGCGAGAATTTTATTCAACAATTCCTTCCTCAGTATCTTTCCTGATGCATTCTTAGGTATGGAATGGACAAATACCACACGCCTTATCTTCTTGTATGGTGCAACCTACAAACTCGAGCAAAATACAGATAAAATTACAATAATAATTTATATTTTCATCAAGCAAACAGGGAAGTTTATTGATTTTGGAAAAGAAAACTGCTATATCAACTAGAAGAATAAAAAGGTTCAAGAAAATAGCACCTGTTTGGCTACAAAATCTATTATTTCTGCTTCACCCATGCAGCTTTGAGGTTGCCTTACCACAATCGCCAGGGGAACCTGGCCAGCATCTTCATCAGGGTATCTGTTGTTGATTTTCAAAGGTTATGCATTCTGTCCTAGCTTAGATAGCACAAATTATAACTTGCCTTTTTCTAAAAACATATTTTATGAAAGATTATTTTATGTGAGAAATTGAAAGAGAGAAAAAATGGATTCATGAGACTAGTGAAGAAATGAAGACATTACGGAACAACTGCAGCATCTTTTATCTCTTGGTGAGACTGGAGTAATTGTTCCAGCTCCGCAGGAGCCACCTACCAATATTGTAGGAAAAAGAAACAGACCCGTCATAATATTTTTTGGAATGACAAAATGTCAGTATGATAGTGTTAATATTGTGGGTGGGGGGATAAGAACCGCTAATCTAATCTCCAGATCACCCAACTCCTCCTTAACTCTCCAGTCCTCGCCTCAACTACCAAGTCATACTTGATATATAACTCAGATGGATTTAACATTAAAACATGAAAGTTCATGATTTTTGCATAGTTTTAACAATAAAATTCAATTGCATATTGCAGTATTTTAACTTTTTCTTTGTTATCCAATGCATCCCTACATGCAACTGCAAAGATTAATCCCTCAAATTAATTAAAATTGATTAAGAATTGACATCTCCCAACAGATGCTTTTCCATAGCAATGGTTAGTATCAAATCCCTGACAAAATGACTAAGGGGACAAAGTATCCATGACTTGCAAAAAATAAAATACTAAAAAGTTTTTCTGCTAAAGTTTTTGTTTTTATTTTAGATTGGATCCGGTGGAGGATTCTTATCATTTAAAGCACATAATATCATGTCTAAAGATTTTGTAGCCTTTGAAGTAGCTTGACATGACAGTCACATAGAGAACTATTTTTCATTGAACACATTCTCAACAATTGTAGAACTTACTTAAAGTAAGGTAAGAGCATAAATAAGGTTCTTGCATTTGGGAGAAAATATGTGGAAGTTCTTAATTTCCATGTGACATTTTTGAGCCCACATAAGGGAATTAAGATCCAATTTTATTCTTTGAATGGAAACCATAAATTTTCACAACTATTGTAATTTATAAAAGAAATAAAAAAACACTAGTTTACTAAAGAAGCAGATAGTTTACCTGGTAACCTTTATATTTGATCAATTCTTTCAACCTGTCTACAACATAGACGAAACCTTCGTTGTCAAAATAGCAAATATCGCCAGTTCTCAACCATCCATCCACAAAAGTAACAGCAGTTGCCACTGGGTCATCAACATAACCTGCTAAAATTCCAAATGCCCAATTACCAAATACCAAAGCAAATTGGCATTAATATAAGAGTTTGATTGATAGGTATGTTCACTGTAAAAAAGTATTACCACATGTATCCAACTATATCATGATTCACGAGTAGAGATCCTCTTCATTTCTTTAAGAAATTGAGAGTTCCATTATTATAGTTTTGTGTGTATAAATAAAGTCACATAAATATTAAATATATGTCACATGTTTTAAAACCGTGTGCTATTTTATTTACATACAAAATTATAGTAATGGAGAAAATGAAGAGAATGAGAAAAAGAGAGTATCTTAACCCTTATGTCACTTTGATAAAACAGTTTTACCTCCACAACTATCTACATGTTAAGATGTGAATAGATGCATATTGAAAAAAATTACAATTAAACTCGTAATTTAAGTAGCAATAACTATTAGTTTCACAAAAAACAAACACAAAAGACAAAAAAAAAGTATTCTTGCATTTATGAATGTGCATGCCTTTCATTATTTGAGGTCCTCTAACCCAAAGTTCTCCTTCTTCACCAGGAGACATGGACTCTCCTGTGTTGGGGTTCACTATTTTAGCTTCCATCCCTGATCCCAGCCTACCTGTAGTACCTGCTCGTCTAGCCTCATCTGAACCTACTATTCGGATAACACCTGCGGTTGATTCAGTTAACCCATATCCCTATAATAAAAGGATTATATTAATCTTTTAAGATAATTATTACAAATGCAAATAAGGTATTGAAAAAAAAATCATCAAGTTAATTGATAATTTTGATGGATAAATTAATCAACAATTATTTTTTCAAAATAAATTCATAAAACAAAATTAAGGAATAACAATTTCTTTTTGTTATCAGAAAGAATAACATTTGCCACTATGCAAATGATGATGACACCAACTGCTGATTTTATAAATATGATATTGGTGCAGCATTTTATAGTAAATAGGAGAGTTACTTGTTTTGGCTGCATTTCAAAGCTGCAAATAGCTCCTTTGTAAAAAACTGTTATGCATGACATTATAGTTTCTACCGGATTAGTTTTTTTTTTTTGAAACAGTCTATCAGTTTACTCAGGAAGCCCATAGTTAATTAGTTAGTAAAACTGAATTGACAAAAGGTCATTCAATCTGATCAACCACTTTGTTCATGTCTAATTTTAGAGCAAGCATCCGTTTCTTTCTTACCTTTGGTTATTTTTAATTAGTCTCCCTTTCACAAACGTGGTTTGCTCTTCGTCCACAATATGGCCAGAAGCATTCCAGTCTGTTTGTGATCACTTAGGTAACAATTTTCAGTTTTGTAACAAATGTAGTTACTCATACTATCGGGACGGGACGGCCGCTAATAACACTAGTTATCATAGTTTTTAATCCGGACTGCAACAAGCCCAATCCAGTTAGCAAACATTGCCTAAATCAGTGTATCATGTAAAAGACTACTCAATTACACCTTAAGCCCGTGAGGCATAGAAAGATATCCGATGGCCAAATCAGATCCGCTTATACTGATTAGAGGATGCTTCAAGATTTGAGCCAGATACATCAATACCATACAGAGCCGTCTCAAGAGTTTGGATGCAATGCGTAGATTAGCCTTAGTTTAACAATGGAAAAACAACTAAGGGCCCTACTTAATCATGATTGAACCGGACAAATATTCTATGCCGCCCTATTTAGCTTTAGTTTAACCTTAACAAATTTGGGACCCAGTAGCCCACTTTACACGTCCCCTATCACACTAGAAGTTAAAAAGTTGGAAAGTTTGAGAAGAAACCTGGAGAATGGATACTTGAGGGAACTTTGCTTTGAAAGCATCCAAGTTGTCCTTTCCCAACGGAGCACCACCACAAGCCAGCCATTTCAATGACGACAAATCATACCCCTCCGTCGCTCTCTCTTTATTCATCGCCACCACTACTGGCGGCGCCGCCGCAAGATTAGTGACTCGAAACCTCTGGAAAGCACCCAGCATTTTCTCCAATCCAAACCTCTCCATCACAACCAACGTTTCCATCATAGCCACCGACTTGAAAAGGTAGGTAAAACCATACACGTGAAAATAAGGCACCACAGCCAAACACACGGCAGGACTCTCCGTCGGAATCCTAACGGCATTGTACGACGCCACCGACGCCATAATGTTCCGGTGAGTCAGCATTACGCCTTTCGATTTCCCCGTGGTCCCCGAGGAGTACAGAATCGCAGCCACGTCCGATTGATTAACAACCGGCGGTATCGGTATCGATACCGATACCGGTGAACTATTATCTTCAGTGGTGAGTGCGTCGAACTCGGGCGAGTCAATGAGAATCGTTCCGAGTGAGAGTTTTGGAAGTTTGTGAAACAAAAACGACGTCGTGAAAGCGATGATCGGTTTCGAGAGGCTAATGAGGTGAGAAATCTCGGAGGGAGAGGAAGCTGGGTTAACGGGTGAAAGGACCACGCCAATGGAGAGTAGTGCGAAGTAGAGGATTGGCACCTGGATGATGTTTGGGGAAAGTACCAATGCGGTGTGGTTTTTGGTGAGTCCGTGGAGGGTGGTGAGGTTGGTGGCGAGGGTTTGTGAGCGTTGGATGAAGATGGAGTGAGAGATTTGGTGAGATGTGGTTGAGTCGATGAGGAAAGTGAGGGAGTCGGAGGAAGGTGATTTGTGGCGGAGGGAGAGAATGTAGGTTGCGGCGGAGATGGAGGCGTATGGTGGAGGAAGGTTGAGTGGGGGCCGTAGACTGTGGAAGGTTTTGGATATGGAGTTGAACCCGGTTTTTGGATCGATCGGATTAGAGTTGTTGTCTTCTTCCATGAGAGTGAGTTTGAGATTTTTGAGTGGAGGATTAGGCTGATTCTCGAAAAGGACGTTGTTCTGTCATGTATGTGCCTTGGCCTATTGAAATTGAAGCAAACACGGAACATACTCCAAAAAAGTATAAGCGGTTCCACTATTGGACGCAACTAATTTCTATTTTGTCATTACCCATAAAATTCAATTTAATTTATTTTTTAAAACAAAATAATATAGTTTTAAAATATGGACCGTTTTGGAAATTTTTTTTTTGAATAACCACTTATTTAAAAATTTTAGAAATATCAAGTATTTCAAAATAATTACAAAAATGGCAACTTTTTTAAAAAAAAAACACGTTGTCGCCAGGGGGTGGCAACAACACTTAAAATCCAATGATGTTGCCAATGGGCCTGGCGACTATGTACAAAAGCTGAGTGTTGTCGTCACCACCCAGGCGACAACACCTCCCCTTTATTTTTTTTTCAATTTTTTTATATTATTTTTTTTACCTGCATGCAGTGGTCCCGGTCGCCTCCTTGGGTGGCGACAACACTTAATTGTGTGCAAATCTTTGCCTATAAATAGCAGCCCATTATGCAATCAAGAATCATTATTTTCTCCTCCAATTTTTCCATTTTCACTTCACATTATTGATCATGTCTCGCATAAGGCCGGAGTCATGGCAACAAACATCATCCAGCCGTCCTGTGCCAGCACCGAAATACAAAAGATGTTATGGGCATGTTATTTTTTCTCCAGGTCAAATCCCCTATGGCGGTTACGTTTTGGAACATCCGTACCTTTAACAACCCGAAGCGGACTCTGATGTCACAGTTAGAAGGGGAGTACAGTCCCGGGGAAGAAATCAAAAGGATCCAGAGGCTTAGAACAAGGGTGTCGCTTATGACCAGAGAGACGATCCGTTGGTGGGTTGATGTGAAAACCGACCTTGATACTGAATAAATAATGGATGGATCATATGACATTGTTTTAACCGCTGTAATTTCCTAGATTTTAATTGTTGGCTTAAATACACTTTTCGTCCCTGTAAGTTAGCGTGTTTTTAATTTTCGTCCCTGTAAGTTTTTTTTTTGGGTTTTAGTCCCTATATCTTACTTTTTGCTTGAGGTTTAGTCCCTAAAGCCAAAATCCGCAGGAAAATCTGCAGGTTACCTGCGGATTTTCTTGTGAAATTTTCTGCGGATTTTGTTTTTAGGGACTAAAACGAATGCGAAACTGAAATATAGGGACTAAAACCCAAAAAAAAAACTTACAGGGACGAAAACCA
The DNA here is from genome assembly GCF_029867415.1 of Vicia villosa. NCBI lineage: Eukaryota > Viridiplantae > Streptophyta > Magnoliopsida > Fabales > Fabaceae > Vicia > Vicia villosa. The sequence continues at coordinate 30,238,797 of NC_081185.1, read as the reverse complement.
AAAACACGCTAACTTACAGGGACGAAAAATGTATTTAAGCCTTAATTGTTTGTTGTGTTGTTATTTTAGTCATTGTGTTGTCTTTTCAAATGTTGCCTTTAGGTTAAATTTTATTTCTAGTCCTAGTTTATGTTGTTTGTCATGTGTGTTGTAACTCATCTGATTAATGGAAAAAAAAGTCCATTTCATTGATAAAATAAATTACAAATATCATTGAACCTAAAAACTATGTTGTGGAGCTAGATCCACGATTGGGAAATTTGTTCCTATTATGTCCTACCTCACGACATATATTACACTTCCTCTGCATTTTTTCAGTGGCATCCATTTTGGTTCTAATACGCTTGTTGTTTGGTCGACCGCTTTTATTCCGACGCATTAAATCATTGTGCCAAACTGTTTCCCCCTTGTACACAGACCAATATGCCTCAATCGCTACCACCGGAAAGTAATTATCGTATACGTTGAGCAACGTTGATACCTTGTAAATTTTTGATACCAATGATAATGCATCAAAGTGAGTATGTGAACATGATGCAATGACATGGGAGCAAGGTGTAGCAACCTGCCCTAAAAATAAGCTTTTAGAGTCGCCACCTATTCTACCAAGGCGAATAGGAAACCTTACGCAGTTAAGAGATCGGGGTAAGATTATTATAATCAGGTCGAGGGAAGGTGTTAGGCACCCTCAACCCTTTCCTAAGGTTTGTATCTAAGGTTAAGGCTTATGGCTAAAATATTTAGGATAATAGCTAAAGAAGTGAAAAGGGCAAAATTGAGATTTTAAGTGAATTGAGATTTTAGGGAGGGGGACTCGCCTTGGTTATCCAAGTGCCTACGTATCTCCTTAGGGAGAATCAGAGTCAACGTAGTTCGGGCACAGGGTTGTACGCCTTAGAATTGATTATGAAGTTGTTGAGTTTGATATGATATGGTTTGAAGGCTTTTTGAATGGCCTGTCGTAGTTTTGAAATGCAAAGTTCGAAGGTATTTTGAATTACCTTATCGTAGATTTGAACATCACAGTGTTGAAGAGATGAATTTTGTAGTTCCGTGGTTTAGTGTGTTTTAGATGGCGTACAACCCTGGTTTAATATGTTACCGTTAGTTGCGATGATCAATAGATTCGATCATTATAGTTAACGGATTAGATAATGTATTGCTGGTTATTCTGATCAATAGATTTGATCGTCACGAACAGCAAATAAAGTATTTTAATTTTTGTATAATTAAATTTATTTATCGTTATCCCTCATAATCAATAGGTTTGATTATTACACGATAATGAATTTCATTTTTTTTTTTGTATTTTATTGCTTTATTTGGATATTTGATCAGTACGACATAGAGAATCGACCAATTCGAAGGCGGGATGAAATAGATATTCACCCGTCATTTATCCGTTAAAGGGGAGTTAGAACTGACGTTTTCATTATTGGATTTGATTAATTAAATTAATCGATTATTAATCATTGCGACTAATAGATTTAGTCGGGACGAATAATAAATTAAATCCTAAAAACTTTGGCCAAGTGGCCAGTGGGATTGGGCAAACCCTAATACCTGAATAATCTCCTAGGATTTTTGTGATTTTTAAAGTAATTAAATCAATTAAATCTATTAAATCGAATAGTCGAGATAATCGATCGAATAAATCGGGAGAAATCCTAAACCCTAGTCATTAGCCTAATCCTATTTTAAATAATACAATAAATAAAAATTATATAAAAAGAACCTGGCAATTATCCTGTGTGGGTGATCTCTGGAGTGTCCATGGGACACATTGCAATTCTATGGCGTTGGATCTGATTCTGGTGAGATCTGGTGGTGATGGATTGAAAGCGTATCATAGACCTTCCTGGAGCCACGCGCATGGAATCTGGAGACTTACTAATTCGTAAAAAATATAATGTAGGAGCTGGGTATCAAACCCACTCCTTTAGGTTTATTATCCATTCACCTTTTCCACGCGCGTTGTGTTCATCAATTGTAATAAAGGTGAACTGAATATAATATAATAAGTCATAGGTTAAGGAAATTTGAATGAAATAAAACGCGCCCAGGGTCATCTTCCTCGCGTGGTTTTTTTTCTGAAACAACAAACCTACGGCAACGATTTTGAAGTGCGGCCATAAGTCTTCCATCCTCTAACCTGCGAATTATCACTCAACGACGCAAGGAAATAACACATACCTAACACAAATCACCTTGTGAAACCAATAGGACCACTGATTCTAGCCAATATCTCGTGTAATCTGCTATCCCCAAATTAAAGGTGTAAAAACCCTAACTATGGCATCATGCTAAACCTGCTTCAAAACTTAAATTAAATCATTCCAACAGTTTGCAAATGATGATATAAACACGAATATGCCTTTAGATATGGTTTATGACGCGTTTTTCTAAGAATTCGACTAAAAAATGTTTAAGATAAAACTTGCACAATCGGAGTACATTCACCGCGTTTTGGATGATGATGAGAGTTGGTTTATCTTCAGGAAGCACCAAGGATTCGATTGGGGTGTCTGAATTGGTCTGAATCGAACTAAAAGTTGATCTTATTTCTCCCTTTGTGTTCACGGTTTTTTCTGAGTTTGTATCAAGTTTCTTAGGTTGCAGAATCCGTCCAACCCCCCCTCTCTGCCTGGAAATCCTTCTATATATATCTCACATTAGTTTAGGTTTAACAAAATTCCAATGAATCTTTTGCATTAACCTGGAGGGATTTGATTTTGTGGTGATTTTGTATTGATTGGAAATTATGAACAAATATCATTTTTCTGAAATTGGACTTTTGAAGATTTTATTCCTGTATCGTTTAGCCATGTGAAGATTTTGAGCAATTTTCTCTCTTTTATTTTTTTTGGTATTTCCTAATAATTTCTAATAATTATAACACTTAATTCTAATAAGCTACATATAACTAATAATAGTATAACTAGTTAATAATACTAATGACTAAAAATAATTATATTTAATAAAATAAAATAAACTAATAATAATATTATTAACAATCCTATAACTAATATTTAATTAACCCCTAATTAATTACTAAAAAAATTAAAAATAATTATACTAATATTAGTAATAGAATATAACTGATAATAAGATGAGTAAATAATTAAAACTAAATTGTAGTAGAAATAAAAAATGATGAATAAGCCTTAGAATGAAATAGATGGGCCCAAATATTTGGGTTCAAATGCCTGCTAATTACACACCTAAATTTAGTTAAAGGTTTTATAAGAACGTGGGTTTAACAATAGATATGTTAAACCCCATAGCCCTTAATTTTTACACCTTTAGTAAATTAAAGTATACGAATAGTATCGGGTAAATTTTGGGGTATGACAGCTGCCCCTGTTCAATCTTCTTGAACCTGAAGAGTCGGATAGGCACGTCTGCCTATCGTGATCTAAAGGTAGAAGATGATTGAACACTGAGAATGCCCTGAAATTTGCATTTGTTGGGAAGAGTTCTGTGGGAGATGGGCTTACAGATGCCACCCAAGGTAAATACCCCTCTTTTTTAGAATGATGAAGCAGATGCTTTCGAAAGGAACCACTTGCTTTGATTGTAGTACGGCCTAAAAAGGCAACCTGAATTTTATGCAATGTTATGATGCATGCGATGTATGATGCAGTGAGCTTCTCAAAATAAATGAGAGCGATGTTAGTTGAATGATGCATGATTATTAACTATGCTAGTTAAAGTATGTTAGTAACTTTGGAAAAGAAAAATAAAACCTTTGATTGTTATTGATGATGTTTTGGAGAAGATCACTGCCGAGGGACTAACGTGATAAACCCAATTTGAGGAACCCTTTGAAAATCTTGTTGTAAAACCCTTTGTAAAACCCTTTTGTTCTTTCGAAGTAGATCACTGCCGAGGGACTCGCGTGATAAACCCCATTGAAGAAACCCTTTATGAAACCCTTTGTAAAACCCCTTTGTTTTTTTTCCGAAGTAGATCACTGCCGAGGGACTAACGTGATAAACCTCATTGAAGAAACCCTTTGTAGTCCTGAAGAAGATCACTGCCGAGGGACTAACGTGATAAACCCCATTGAAGAACCCCTTGTAAAACCCTTTGATCACTGCCGAGGGACTAACGTGATGGGTTAACATAACTATCAACAGCGACGACTCGCAGTTTGTTGTGGAAGCCAGTTAACTTGCTATAGCGCTAGCAAGCTTTCGCGCTCTAGTAAGTTTTCGTAGTTTGTGAACCCCACTTACTATAGCTCTAGTAAATTTCCGTAGTTTGTGAACCCCACTTACTATAGTTCTAGTAAGTTTCCGTAGTTTGTGAACCCCAAAAGGATCACTTGCTATAGTTCTAGCAAGTTCACCTGCACCAATAGGATTACTTGTCATAGTTCTGACAAGCTCACCTGCACCATTTGGATCATCTGCCCTTGTTCGGACAAATTTCACCTGCACCATTTGGATCACTTGCCCTGGCTCGGACAAGTTTCACCTGCACCATTTGGATCATTTGCCCTGGTTCGGACAAATTTCACCTACACCATTTGGATCATTTGCCCTGGTTCGGACAAATTTCACCTACACCATTTGGATCATTTGCCCTGGTTCGGGCAAATTTCACCTACACCATTAGGATTACTCGCCCTGGTTCGAACGAGTTCACCTGCACCATAAGGATTATCTGCCCTGGTTCGGACAAGTGTACCTGCATAAAAAGAAATCATTTGCTATAGTTCTAGCAAACTTACCTGTATCAAAGGAATTGCCTGCCATGGTTCTGACAAGCGTACCTGCATGAAAAAGATTCACCTGTTTGGAGACTCACGACTTAAGGGTCGGAGAAAATAGCATGTTAAATATTCACGACTCGAGGGTCGGAAAGGAAACGATATGTTTAGAAACTCACGACTCGAGGGTCGGACATTCACGACTCGAGGGTCGGAAAACACCTCAATCACAACACGAGGGTTGGAAACTCACGACACGTGGGTCGGAAAACAGATCAATCACAACACGAGGGTTAGAAACTCACGACACGTGGGTCGAAAAATACACCTATCACAACACGAGGGTCGGAAAATAAACCAATCACAACACGAGGATTGGAAACTCACGACTCGAGGGTCGGAAGACTTTTGTAGTATGTGAATGCACTGGATGATATGCATATGCTAATGCGTATGTATGTATGCTGATGCTGATGTCAATCCCAAGATTTTATCTCCTTATTGAACTTGTTTAAACCATATTTTCACCTACACCATGGCTATGCTTATGCCAGCTTGGTAATGTTTATGTATGCTTATGTATATGTTGATTGATGTAACAAGTGGAATGAAGTAATGTCTTCTATAAGAGTACCTGAAAAGGTTTCTGGAATGGATATGAAAATTTGTCTTAAAGAAGACTACCTGAAAAGGCTCTTAGAAAGGATAGAAATTTGTCTTAAAGAAGACCACCTAGAAAGACTGATAATGTCTTACAAAGACTACCTAAAAAGGTTCTTGGAGAGGACAATGAATGTCTTAGAAAAGACCACCTAGAAAGGTTCGTAGAATGTCTTAAAGAAGACCACCTGAAGAGGTTCCTGAGAAGGATGACAAATTATCTTAAAGAAGACTACCTAAAAAGGTACTTAGAAAAAGAATGTCCTGAAGAAGACTACCTAAAAAGGTTCTTGGAAATGACGATGATTGTCTTAGAAAAGACTATCTAGAAAGGTTCTTAGAAAGAGAATGTCTTGAAGAAGACTACCTGAAGAGGTTCCTAGAAAGGATCGTGAGATTTAAAGAAGAATACCTGAAGAGGTTCCTAGAGAGGATGATGAATGTCTGAGAAAATACTATCTACAAAGGTATGGTGTAATGTATCAACCAATGTATGTAATGCATGATTTATATGTATTTGCATGATGCTCCAATGATAGGTTGTTGATAACCAAAGCGTGTATAGTTCGCTAATGTTGTAAGGTTGCTGGATGCTAGCGCGATTTCCCAATACTTGTTTTTTTTGAATTTTGAAGACCGTAGTTGGGAGAAAGATTTGTTCGATATTGTAAAGTGTGAGAACGCATTTTCCTTTTGTTGTGCGTCTTGCCCCGGTTTGACGCTTTGAATTACTCCATGCCTTTGAATACTCGAAGTTCTCCACGCCTTTAACCTTTCGAGGTTCTCCACACCTTTAACCTTTCGAGGTTCTCCACACCTTATGGATTTGATATCCAATGCCCCATTGTTTAGTGAAAAAGGATGCCTATGATCTCCACGCCAAGAAGGGAGTTCCCCGAGAAATAACCCTGTCATACGCTTTGGCGTTTAGATTGAAGGGTATCCCCTTGATCCCCAGGTTATGGAAGGTTATCCATGGTGTTCTATCCTTTAAATTTTCTCCCATGTTTAACATGCCCCTGTTTATTATTGCGTCGAGACGTGACCAAAGCCAATTGAACCTTAGGAAGAATGCCCCTAGTGAATAGGATGTTTGCTTGCATGCCCTTGTGATCCTTGAAATTTTGCCCCTGTTTAGGAGAACCCTCTAGATGTGGTTTCCCCCCATGCAAAGGTCTTTTTTAGAAGTGATCGCCTTTGATTAACCAATTTCGAGATATCCTCGATGCTAAGTGTATATTCATAGATGATGTTGTACCCTTTGAGAAGTAACTCCAATACGATGCGTATGCAAGTTTTGAAATCGAAGTCCGTTATGAATTAGGACTAGATGATTAGAAATGAATGCTTGAAGAAGCATAGTGATTAGAAATAGCTTTAACAAACTTAGGAGTCAGTATAACAAAATCCTGCTTACTATGCCTTCGTAGTTAACCTTGCCTCAATTAGGACTTTTGAATGTTGTAATTTGGCCTGGTTCATGGTTTTAAGAAACAATGGATATAAGGCTCAAGATTTATTTAACCCACCCCTTTCTCCTTGATGTTCTCCAAATCCCAAGAATTCGCCTAATCCAATGGTTGCGCTTTGTTTGCAAGAGAATCATTTCAGTTGTGGTGTTGAGCAGAAGCCTTAGTAGAGATCCAAGCACTGATGAAAAATATTGTAGAGATCCAAGCGTTTACGGGAAGCTTCGATGATTTGGCAGTCACAAGATTATCCTTCGTATTTCGCCTTTGTTTTTATCCCTTATTTTTGCATGAACCAATTCCTTTGACTTTGATCCATCGGGATGCCTTAATTTTTGCCTAAGTCGTTTTTGTTTTTTTTTCATTTCGACTTAGCGGGCGCTTTTTTCTCCTTTTTTTTGAATACTCCTTTGAAAATGTTGATCCTTGGATATTGAATGTTGTGACTACCATGTTGACTTTGATTTGTAAGCTTTGACTTTGATTTGTCCTCGATCTTGATTGATGTATTGAGGAAGAAGATGTTGTGAATGTTATCTCCATTGCTTCCTCAATCTTGGATGAACGCGAGGAATAAGATATGCTTGAACCTTTGCTTGATCCTTATGCTTGGATTGACTGATTCTCTTTGACAACCAAAATACACCATTGAATTAATTGAAGTCTACCCTGCCCCTGGTTGAAATCATGGTTTATTTGAAAAGTAGAAACAAACTCCAACACCTGGCTCGAGGGGGGTGACAAGGGATTAACATCCTTATATCTCCACAATTTGGGAATTGAAACAATGCCTGTACATCCTCGGCTCGGTCTTACCTTGAAAGCATACGTTTAGCTGGACTTAGTTATTTGTATTCGTCATTCTTCCTTAAGTTTGTTAATAATCCTAAATTTGGAAAGTCGTAATAGTGAGCGAATGAATTGACCCCAAAACCTGCATTGTCATCCCATTAGAATTGCTAATCTGAAGGTACAACTTTTATCCTGAGTGACACTTAGCGATCGTAGGGGTTGAAATTTTGACATGATAAACACCTGTTAATCTTAGGGACAATCTCCTTGGTAAATCCATTTACTTTGTTTTACTCCTTAGTTCATGGACTTGTAGAAGTAAATGGTAATCTCGAATTCTCCTTGGGCACGTCAAACCGGTCGGGATTAGATTGTTAGCGGTGGGTTTTCGTCGTATCGGAACTTTATGAGTTTCCTTTGACTGAACCTCTTTTGCTTTTCCTAAGGATAGTGTCACATCGTCCGTAACCTCCAGAGTTTGTAGATTGATAGAGAGAACCTATGACCCTTTTGCCCCTTGGTGTGGAGTTAACATATGTCGCCTTCCTCCCGTCGTAGTTATGCATCTTCGTTCAGGATACTGCCCCAGTTGGACTAATCCTTGCTCCCAAGTTATCGTAGAGCGTCCTTGTAAATTTGATATGTTCTAAGACGAACCCCTTTATGACTAGATACCCCTTGAGTGTATCTATAAGGGAACTTCTTTATTGAACTAATCCTTGATCGATGATAACCTTTGTTGTATTTACGATCCTGTTATGACAAGGCATGGACATGCGTCTGACATGGTGAAAGACATCCTTTTTTCCTTTAGTAAAACCAAGATCATTCTCACTAATTTAACCTCCTTTCTCCGTAGTTTATGATCCCTTTTATTTCTTTGTGGGTCTCGGGAAATCGGCTAGCACGGAAAGTGTGGATGCGGGCGAAGGTATGAATGCAAATGTAAATGTCAATGTAAATGTATGAATGCACGAAAATGCAAATGCATGCGTATGCAAAAGACTCCTTGTATTATAACTCCTTGTATGAAATGCAGACGTGTGACGTATAATCCTAAGGATAGCCTATGCGGATTTTGAGGTGACGTTGGACCATAACGAAATCCTTGAGAGTTAGATGTTAGGACACGCCAATGGAAATCCCTTAGATTAGGGAGTACGCGGAAAGTAGCAGCTGATGACCGTTCAAGACAGTCACCAAGTCTCATGGCCATCGAGAGGCCGTTCGACGTGTACCAGTGAAATTGTCCCTCGTGGGAAGGTTCTTTATGTGGAACACAACCTATCTAAGGACGATATCGGATGAAAATAAATCCCTACAGGCTAGGGATGAAGGATGTATAGATGGAAATGCAAATCCTACAAGTTAGAGGGTGCGCGGGAATAAGCACGGAGTGACCGTTCAAGACAGTCACAAAATCTCATAGCCATCGAGAGGCCAATCGAACGTATGCTAATGAAGTTGTCCCCCGTATGAGGGATGTGATTTTGGAATTAGAATCTGTAATACGGTGAACTGACTTTATTTGAAATGTGCGGATAGCAAGAGTCGCCACCGACTTTTATTTTATCCAATTGGAAAGGCTAAAAGAACAGGAAAGACCTTTGAAAGATTTTGAGTTCGGGGGGTAAGTTATACAAAGGGAAGGTGTAAGGCACCCTTTGCATCCATGGTTTTCCATGGGCTCTTAATTGCTTAGCTCACTTTGTTTTTAAAAATGTTTGAATTGTTAGAAAAGTAGAGTGTGAATAGAAAAACCTTTGAAAAAGAACTTTAGCTCGTAAATAAACATAGTCTTTTTGAATTTGATTTTGAAAAGAGGTGTGAAAAGTAATTTGAGTTTTAAAGCAAGCAACTAGTAGCAACTACCCTAAGTTAGAAAAAACGCTCTTTTAGCTTTTCAAGCGAAAGGGTCTATCCATACCATAAGAGGGCAGGAAGTCTTTCAATTGGATGTTTGAAGGGTCATCGAGATATCATTCGCCATGAGACTGTCCCTTGCCATAAAGAAGGCAGGTAGTCTAAGGGAAGGATATAATAGTCATTAATCATTTTAGGCATCATGCGAGGATACCTTAGCAATTGGGACAATTATTCTTTATAAGGCAACCTCGAGGGAGTTTCAATAACTTTGAAGGCAACAGGCAACATTGCTTTAGGTATCCTCGGAATCGAGGGACTTGACTATTTAGTATACTTAGAGGCAACAAGGCAACAATATAAGGCAACAGTCAACAAGAAGGGTTATCCTAAAGGTGCGTGTGTGGCACAATCAGGTGGTTAATTCAGATATTTATCTTTTATTTGTTATCCTAATTCAATTCATGGTTGCACTCCCTATATTACTAACCACAACAATTAATATTATATAGAAATTAAAGGCAGAAAATAAATTCCTACGCTATTACAATAAACACCTGCGGGGAAGGGGAATTACAATAAAAACCTGTAGGGGAATGCATAAATTAAAAGGCGGAAAGTAAAGGCAGAAAATAAGAGGGAGCAATAATCAGCATAAACATCTTCGAATGCCTTGATCTTCCTTGAACCTTCGATTGACTCTGAACATCTGAGAATTAAACAGAAAATAATAGGGAATGAGTGCAGGAGAGGTTCATCGACATTTGAAAGTAAACCCTAATTTTTATAAGGCAAAATAAAAATAAAAATGTTATTAAAGAAACTAGAAAACTTAGCTTTTTGGTCGGGTAAGGCGCATGGCTGAAAGATCTTTGATTAACCCTGAAAATTAGGCATAAAGAAGAAAAATGCGTTAATGGATAACACCTACCTGAAGATTCTAGGGTTTATAAATGAATCGAGGTTAACAAACCAAAAAAATAAATTAATTATTGGTTTCTAGCCTAGTTAATTTTAAAATCGGCTACTTCTGATTAAAATAATTTAATACTTATCTAAATTAATTAATTATCAAACCTATTTGTTTTACTAATTTTAAATTAAATTATCCTAAAATTACTAATTAAATTAATTATTTTAACTCACCTAAATTAATTAAAAAGAAACATTTTTAATAATAATAATAAAAATATTAAATAGTTCTCAAAAAAAAAGGTTTTTAGTTTTCTTAAAGAAATAGAATGAGCAAAAATATTTAAAACATTAAAAAACAAAGGAAAAGAAAGTATTCAAAGAAAAACAAAGAAATAATAAATAATAATAGAAAACTTAGCGAAATGTTCCAGTGCGGTAGATCCAGGAGTGCCTATGGTGCAACAGCGCCTTCTGGGCCTTCAGATATGATCACACGTCCATCCAGTGGTGAGATTTTGAAGGTGCATCGTGATCCTGCGTGGAGAGACGCGTGCCTGATCTGCAAGTGAAGGTTATTACAGAAAAATAGTGAAAAATAATTGCAAGAGGGATCGATCCCGCCCCCTCACACACCAAGACCTTATAACACATCCTGCTGCCACTAAACCAAACATGCGCGCTGATAATTAATTTCCATCGTTAGTATATATTAAAAAACGTGAATTTAAATTCAAAAGAAAATCAAAGCGTGCGCAGGCTTCTTCATCTTCCTCCTTGTTGTTGTTTTTTTTTTCCAGAAAACCAAAACTTTTAGACCACGGTTTACACGCATGATCCTAGACTCGACTTTGCTTCGTTGTGTGAACAAGAAGGAAGCAGAACAGATTATGGAAGACATACACGATGGTGCCTTTGGTACTCATTCAAGTGGATATACAATGGCTAAAAAGATTCTGAGAGCAGGTTACTACTGGTCTACCATGGAGACAGACTGTCATCATCACTCCAGAACTTGTCACAAATGCCAGATATATGCCGACAAAGTACATGTACCTCCAGTCCCATTAAACGTCCTGACGGCTCCTTGGCCTTTTGCAATGTGGGGAATCGATATGATTGGAGAAATCAAGCCTACTGCTTCCAACGGACATCGTTTTATCCTGGTCGCTATTGATTACTTCACCAAATGGGTAGAGGCAGCCTCGTTTGCTTCTGTCACCAAGAATGTGGTGGCCCGGTTTATCAAGCACAATCTCATTTGTCGGTATGGCATCCGTGAAAGGATCATCACAGACAATGGCACAAATTTAAACAACAGGATGATTACTGAACTCTGCACGCAGTTCAAGATTAAACATCACAATTCGTCCCCATATCGGCCAAAGATGAATGGTGCCGTGGAAGCTGCCAACAAGAACATCAAAAAGATCATACAAAAAATGACAGTAACCTACAAAGACTGGCATGAGATGTTACCTTTTGCTCTTCATGGTTATCGCACATCAGCGCGTACTTCAACAGGGGCAACTCCGTTCTCCTTAGTCTATGGTATGGAGGCAGTTCTTCCAATTGAAATTCAGATTCCTTCCCTAAGGATTATGAAAGAAGCCGATCTAGATGAAGACGATTGGATTCAGACTCGGTTGGACCAGATAAACTTGATTGATGAGAAGAGGCTTGCGGCTATTTGTCATGGTCAGTTGTACCAGAAACGTATGATCAAAGCCTTCAACAAGAAAGTCAAAAGTCAGGCATATCAAACCGGTGATTTGGTTGTCAAGCGTACCATCTTACCACAGGGCGACCCCAGGGGCAAGTGGACTCCCACTTATGAGGGACCATTTGTAATCAAGAAAGTATTCTCCGGCGGAGCCATGTTGCTTACCACTATGGATGGCGAGGATTTCCCACACCCTGTAAATGCGGACATAGTCAAAAAGTACTTCGCTTAAAGAAAAGCTCGCTAAGTTGAAAACCTGGAAGGGCGACTTAGGCAAAAAATGAGCATCTCGATGGATTGAAAACCTGAAAGGGCGATCCAGACAAAAATTAGAGACTAAAAAAATAATAATTATCCCAGTAGGCTGAAAACCTGAAAAGGCAGCCTAGGCAAAAGTTAGGGAATAAAGCGTACGACTATGTCCCGTTTGGCTACCCACCCACCTTCAAGGTTCAACACATCAAAGGCACCAATCAGTCCAATCATTTTCTTCCAACAAGTGAGGGATGAGATACTCAAAGACAGATTGGCAATAGTAGAGTTGAAACTTGACTGGATTGTTTTCACATAGCTATTTCCCTTTATAAGTACTTTTCAAAGTTTTATGACAATTTCCTACTACTAGGATTTTTGTCTCCTTGTACTAATTAGCCTATTATGGCTCTCTTTCAAAATCAATACAGCTCATGTTCAAAATCAATGTTTTCACTTTTTCTATTTTGAACGCGTAAACGTCCCAATGATAATTTTGAATGAACATATGCATTTGAATATGATTGATGTTTATAAGAAAAATAGGAATAGCATTCAGGTAATGTCCCAATCATCTGGACATCATCCCGAAACCAGCATCAGAAGAAAAGTTCCCCAACAGAGATACGTTTCTCAGCAGATTCCTCAATGAGATTTTTCTCTCTAACAAAGTGATTCGAGAAACCTTATTCCCCAGCAGGGCTGTTCAAGATCACTATTCCCAGAAGGTGTGATCCTCCACACCAAGGTTTGATCAAATAGTGCATCGGAGGATTACACATCTTTCTCATTCCCATTCAAGGTGCATCAAAATCAGAACTTTCAAATTACCTTTCATCCTCGAGTGGTAGTCAAAGATCCCTCAACAGAGCACCCTGGTCCGTAAGGAAGTTCCCTAGCTGAGTGTACTCGAACAAGATAGCAAAGATCATCAACAATCACAATGCCTTCATTTCCAAAATAGCAAGCAGGGGTTTATTTTCCCAACCAGAAGTTTGATACGCTCTAAACTGCATAAGTCATGTCCATACATCATACATCATACACATATTCATACATAGCATATAATGTTTCATGACAAACGCATACATAACATGCACGGTTCTCATTTAGATTAAGAATCTCAACATATACATTACATGCATCATGACATTACATGTCACTAACTTGGTTTTTCAGGTAGACAAATATACTCAGCAAGCTATTCTCAATCACATGCAGTATTCTCCTGGATTCTATTCAGACAAACATTCCTCTCAGATATAATCAAACCAAAGATTCATTCTGAAGAAATCTCTCTTTCCGAACCACCTATCAACTCAAAACAAGCAACGCAGATCTAAGTCGATACCTTGGACGGTTCCTTAAAATGATCTACCTTCAGATCTAAGTCGATGCCTCGGACGGTTCCTTAAAGCAGTCAATCTTCAAGTTCTAAGTCGATACCTCGGACGGTTCCACAACGATCAACCTTCAAAGATCTAAAGCGGATACCTCAGACGGTTCCGCAACGATCAACCTTCAAAGATGTAAAGCGGATACCTCAGACGGTTCCACAACGATCAAACATTCAAAATCTAAAGCGGAAAAACTTTGGACAGTTCCGTAACGATCAGCCTCCAAGATTTAAAGCGGTAACCTCGGACGGTTCCGTAACGGTCAACGCAGAGGTTTTCAAATCCTTCATCAAGATATAATCAAAGGATTCATTCTGCTGAACAAACCATCAATACATTTGATAGATGGCATCTGAAAGCCCATCTCAGGTAATGTTTTGATCTACCAACGACATTTCTCAGACAGCATTCAATGCAAATTCCAGCATCACTTCTGGCAGAGGTAAGTGCAAATTTCAAGGTATCTAAATATTCAATCATCTTCTACCTTCAGATTCCAATCGGTCTCTTCAAGTTTAAGAAGATTGAATAGGGGCAACTGTTATACCCTAAAATTTGCCCGCATCTTTTTCAAAAAGAAGGCAACAGACTTCTGTCTAAAAATTGGGAGTTTCATAAATATCCTGATTTTATGAATACTCGGTTTTTAGAATATTTCTTATACGGTATTTTGGTTCGCTTTTGAATTTATTCTTACACAAACGCCAAGTACTGTTTATCACTTCACACACGCTATTTATTTGAGATTTATTTGCAGATAAATAGTACTGACGCAATTGGTACAGAATTAAATTTTTGCAGGCGCAGAGTCTGGGGATTCAGACTGTACTGGTAATAAGTAAATTATTATTAGTTTTGTTTCCCACTAATTTTTGTACTATATTATTATTTTCAAAATCTCTTCCTTTATTTTCAAATCTTTTCCTTTCTTTTCAAATCTCTTTCTTTCAAATCAAATCCTAACTTTATTCCATACATCTCTCTTTTCAAACCCTACCATACACTTTCTTTCAAATCCTACTACCACTCAAATTTTCCTTTTTTGTACGGTATCACTTCATTCCCCAACGTCTCTATCCTTCTTTTCACTCTATAAATACCCCTCATTTTTTTCCATAAATTCTCACATCAAATTTCACTCATCTCCCAAATTTCTATCACACTATCTCATAATTATTTTCTCTTCTTCCCCAACAAAAATGGCAAAGTGGATGGATACGTTTTTTTTATGGTCATCACTGTTTTGGTGGTGATCATGTCCTTTTTCTGTCTGCATAGTCCTGAAAAATGCGGACCTGGGTTGCTTACACTCCCGTTCATCTATATGTTGTTATTTATAGCATGGGTTTTTAATCGTCATTTTTAAAGTTTGTCGTATCTTTCGCTTTCAAATAATGTACCGTTCATTATATTTGTCGTACTGTTCGTTACATTGTGTAATATTTGTATTGTCAGTATTGAATATTGTACTATCTGTCGTACTGTCGTTTAATTATCAAGATAATATTATGTGTGTTTTCTGCTAATTAAATATTTATTTTTCTGTGCATTAAATATTTTTCAAGGTTATTATCGGTAATTTCGTTCGCGTATAGTATATTTTATTTATTTATTATGTTTGTGTTTTTCTAACAACTCATGTAAATAAATTTTCACCATTAACACAACAAAAAACAAAAAGAAAAAATTAACTTTAACTGTTGAATTTTCACTTTAACTGTTACGTTAATGCCCGGACAGCCAGTTGACAGTCAAACCCGCTGACAGCACGATTCTCCGTGTTTTGTATCACCATTCAAATCAATCTTTTGCATTTCAAAATTCCAAGATTTTTGTTCTAGAAGTCTTCTGATAATCACATGATAAGCAGAGACTCAACACTGCACAAAAATCAGGTACGCTTAACTGTCTCCTACACAAACAGTCCCTAACTAGGGTTTTTGTTTTTTTTTCAGGAGAACAAGTTTTTTGAGACCTCCAATGGATTTCATGGACCTCCATATGTCTCAAAGTACCACCAGACAAATTTTCAAACTTCAATTCGCTCAGACGCACAGTCAGCAGCTCAAACAGTCAACAGACGACCAGTTTGACCGAAAAGTCAACAGACAGTCAAAAATGAAATTTTTTGTCAACATCCATATTTTGTCAAAAGATTCATCATTTGATCAATGGTTGATCATAATTCATCAAGAAAAGATCAGAAATCAACAAAACCCTAAGATTCAAAATTAGGGTTTTCTCCTAAAAAGTCAACTGAACTTTGACCGGCCATAACTCTCTCCTCGTTCATTCAAAAAATTCCAACCAAAGCTTGTTTTGAAGGGAATTCAATTATCTTTCAAATGAAATTGATCCCATGGTCATTGGATTCACCATTTGAAAAATATGAGCCAGGACATTACAGGTCATTTCAAAGTCAACAAAAAGTGGTTTTTTGTCAAAGGCCATAACATCAAGATAACTTCTCCAAATGCAAAAAAGTTTCCAAAGTAGCTTGTAGAGGACATCTTGAGGTTTCTAAAAAGTACAAGAACTCCTTCATATGATCAAAATTGAGGGAGATATGCCTTGTTGAAGTTGGCTATTTTTTGGGAAAATGCATGAAACCAACATTGATAAAAAATGTTTTTTTTCAAAAGAGGCCAAGTATTCATGATCCAAACATGTTTCTAATGATACTAAAGGGCTCCCACGACCAACTTGAGGCCCATGGCATTTTTATTTCTTTTTTAATTTAATTTTATTCCATTTAAAGTTAAATTAAAAGAGAAATGGTGCAAGATAATGATTCAAGGCTTTTGTCCTTAGCATGAGCCATCAAAGTTGATCCAAACTCTGCAGCATAGAAGTACATGGCAGACCTAGAGCAAGAGGAATGAAGAAAATCAAGCCATGGCCAAAGAATTCAAACTTTTTAATATTAAAAAAACCAAAAGTTCAAAAGCAATCAAAGCTTCTTAGCTTAAGTTTGCAGCACTCTATTGCTTATATATTACTTAGTACACTTCAGTAGGAAGACACACACAAAGATCCATCAAGAAGAATAGCACAAACTCTCTCCAAAATACCAAAATATTCAAAAACAAGTGAATTTTCGTTTTCACTCTTGCAGCTATTTACAATCATCGTGCTCCTGGGTGATTATTGAGTAAGTAGGTGTCTATACCCATGGACAAAAGACCTTAAATCACTGGCATCATGAACTCCGATCACCTTACATTCTTGAATTTCATATTTTATTTTCATCATGTTTTAACTTGAACTAACCCCATCATTGTGTTCATGAGACCTCATAGGACAGGTTTTAACGATCGCATGAAGCTCATAATGAAATATTTTATTTTTCTTCATAATTGAAATATTTTGTTTAATTAATTAGATAATATTGTTATATTCATCTTTTAATTATTTCTAACCTATCAAAAAATCAGAAAAATATTTTCTTTTTTATTTAATCAAGTTTATATATTATAGATAAATTTTGTACATAATTAGAATATTTTTCTCATTAAGTTTAATTTATGTGTATAATTGTTTATATAATTATATGTTAATTAGCTTAATAATTTCCAAAACAAATTCAAAAATCCCAAAAAAATTAATTTTATTTTAAAATTAATTGACACACAATTTGGACATATTTTAGACTTAATTTTTTAGGTTTAAATTTTATTTCTAATTCCTAACCTTTTAATTAAATTAATTATGCATTAATTTTAATTAAAATCAACCATCAAAAATCCAAAAATACTTCCCTTTATCTTATTGCAATTTAAATTCATAGATAAGTGTATAGGTTGTCAAATTCATGT
Source organism: Vicia villosa (assembly GCF_029867415.1). Classification (NCBI taxonomy): domain Eukaryota; kingdom Viridiplantae; phylum Streptophyta; class Magnoliopsida; order Fabales; family Fabaceae; genus Vicia; species Vicia villosa. Next base: position 30,221,200 of record NC_081185.1, on the reverse strand, counting down.
AAATAGCGTAGTTTACATTTCTCGCACAATCGATGTAATAGCGTAGATTTTATTTTCCGCATTTTACATTCCTGCACTTTAAATTCTGTACATATAAAATTGCGTGTATGACAAAAATAATAACTGAAGCGCTAGATCACTAATTTCAAAGACAAAAATATCTGAAAATAAAACACAATCACACTTGCACCTCTTAGGGTAATCCCTCTGTTACTCTGTTCAAAATCAATTCTACTGTTTCAAATACAATTCAAATAAATTCTTTCTGTATCCAGTCAAAGAAAATTTTCTAAAAGAAAATAGGAATGGACCTTATAAATTTAGGGTAGATCTCCTAATTGCTTGCTCAAATCAAACAAAACAACAAATGTTTCACATATCATTGTTTTTCCAAAACAAAACTTTCAATAAAGACAACATTTTGTATATGTCCAAACAAGGATCATTACGAAGTTAAAGATCTTTTTTCAAAACATCTTTCGAAAGATAGAACACTTTGTATACATCTGCACAAGGATCATTACAAAGTTAATTTACAAAGGCATTTAAAACCACATACAAGCATTTCAAAGAAAGACAAATGATTCAAACAAGTGAGCTAAGCAATTAAGAGCCCATGGATAACCATGGATACAAAGGGGTGGTAATACCTTCCCTTTGTATAACCTACCCCCGAACCCAAAATCTCTTAAAGGTCTTTTTCTGTTTCTTTTATAAACCTTTCCTTAATTGGATAAAATAAAAGTCGGTGGCAACTCTCTGATTTTCAAAAACTCAAAAAATAAAAGAAGAGTCAGTTCGTATCCCACGAAAAAAACCGAGGACGACAGAACTGGCGACTCTGCTGGGGATTTCAAAAAACAAAATGTTTTCAAAAGGGGTTACCTTAGAGTTTAGATCACTTCGATGTTTTCAATTGCTTGTCTTGTTTGCTCTATTTTTCAAAGGTTTGTTTGGGTATTTACTTGTGTGAAAGATTCTAACCCGAATCTCGAGATATCTTAAGTATGTGACAATAGACCAAGGAAACTGTACGGCATGTACCGATACGGTTAATCTGGTAGTCACCGTTAGTGCGACGCTTTGGTCTGTACTGATATCCCTTGAAAACGATCAAGGAGTATGTTAGGCTTCCGAAATGTCATTAAGCACTAATTTGTCTTAGAACCTTTAGTTGAACTTGACTTGTGGCCTATTAAGTGACTGGCTTTGAAATTGATCGAAGTTAGTTATCCTCGAGGAATATTTTGATCGGCCGTTCGAGCGCCGTATTGAGATGTTGTCTCCAAGGATCATAGAACCCGAATACTATTTTAAGACAGGTTTTAACCAACTCAACTTCAGTGGGGAGGGTATCACCTATGAACCTCATGCAAACCTTTAAACCTAAGGCTATTGTTTGATTTGTTTGTGTTTTCCACATGTTTGACATCATGACATCATAAGCATCATAAACATATCATTTTCTCACTAATCATTTCAAGGATCGAAGAGTTTACTTTTGTTTTGTTGTTGCAGGTAATGGCTCCCGCTACCAGAGATTATATCAGGATCAACATCTCAATAGTACCATCTGAACTTAAGGACTTAATATCAGAATTTCCCAGAAATACTCAATTCACCGAAAAGCACGGTCACCTACTCTATTTGGTTACCTCAAAATTTGAAGAAGACATGATACGAGTCCTGTTCCAGTTCTTTGATCCCGAACATCATTGTTTTACATTTCCTGATTACCAGCTAGTACCCACCTTGGAAGAGTTCTCTGAACTAATTGGGTTACCTGTTCGAGATCAATTACCTTTCACTGGTTTAGAAAAGATTCCAAAACCTGAAATCATTGCTGCTGCCTTACATTTACGAAAGTCAGAAATCGAGTCCAATTGGGAAATAAAGAGTGGAGTCAAGGGTTTGCTTGCTAAGTTCTTAATGGGAAAGGCTCGATCACTATTAAAAGATAGAAGTTACCAAGCTTTTGAAGAAGTTGTGGCTCTTTTGATTTATGGGATGGTTTTATTCCCTAATCCCGACCAGTTCATAAGTGTGCACGTTATCAACATTTTCTTAAACCGCAATCCGGTACCTACTTTGCTGGGAGACATTCTACATTCTTTACACACTCGTACTATGAAAAAGCGAGGAACTCTTATGTGTTGTGTACCACTGCTGGCTAGATGGTTTACATTACACCTTCCCCGATCAGTGTTGAGAAACGAACAAAGGATGCAATGGTCTCACAGGATTATGTCTTTGTCTCATTCAGATATCCGGTGGAACAACTTCTTTCAAAGAGACATCACTCTCATTGACCATTGCTGCGAGTACCCTAATGTACCACTCCTTGGCACTAGGGGAGGCATCACTTATAACCCCTCTTTAGCTTTGCGCCAATTCGGATATGCACGAAGAAATGGTCCTCATGACATGATTATCCGTGGCATTGTGTTCGACTACGAAGATGATCCCCAAAGATATCGACGAAGGTTTATACATGCTTGGGGCAGTGTCTACAAAGTAGAAAGCAAGACTTTAGGACAATGGAACTCTATTCCCATGGAGCCTTACCTCAAATGGGTGCGTGCTCATGCTCAAAAGTTCATCATGCCATATCCCGCTATCCTGCCTGTGACCATTGAGCCAGAAGTCGAAGGGGAGGAACCTCGAGTTATTCTACATCCAGACATGCCAACTGACCTGGAAGAGCTGCAGAAATCTTGGGTTCAACTAAAAGGAGAAAGAGACACCTTCAAAGCACACTGTCAAGACTATGAGAGGAAAGTGTTGGAGCTCACCAGACAACTCCATGAAGAACAGCAGATCAACACGTTCTTGGGAGCAAAGAGAAAGCGTCCATGGGAGGCTTGAAGAATCCTTTATTTTCTTTATTTTATCTTGTAAGCCCGAAAGAGGCAAAGAAAAGAAAGAAAAAAGAAACAAAAAAAAAGGAAAAGAAAAAAAAGAAATAAATTGTTTGACTAATAAATGTTTGTTTCTCTTTTGTTTAAACAAATTTAAATTCTAAGATCCTTGAAAACATTGCATATACATTTCATTCATAAACATTGCATAACAGGTTCACATAAACAGGTTTCTCATCTCCTCGCTATTTATTTCAGTTAGAAGGGGTGGATTCCGAAATAAGCATCAAGAATCTCGAAGCACAGAACGCCCAAGTTCAGATAGCAATTCTGGAGCTAGCAAAGGGGCAACAAGAACTGAAAGCCCTGATGACCAAGAAGAAAAGAAGCCCAAAGGATTTGTAGGTTTAAGCCACCTCGTGAGAAAAGTCAGAGTCCCAGCCAGGATGCCCAGAAAAGCGCCAATCCCTGAAGTAGTTGGTGAAGGTGATCAAGAAGATAACCACAGCAACCAGGGTTCTGCCAAACTCTCTATCTCTCTCTCTCTCTCTCTCTCTCTCTCTCTCTCTCTCTCTCTCTCTCTCTCTCTCTCCTGATGAAGAGGATTATCACTCCGAAGACGAACAGGGTGATAGCAAATACCAGCAATTGGAAGAACGCGTGAAAGCTATGGAGATACAGAAAATACCTAGTTTAGACTTCAATGATCTTGGACTCGTCTCAGATATTGTTATCCCTCCAAAGTTTAAAGTTCCTGTCTTTGCAAAGTATGATGGAGTCTCTTGCCCAAAGCTGCATTTAAGGTCCTATGTGAGGAAGATACTACCTCATACAGCAGATAACAAATTGTGGATTCATTTCTTCCAGGAAAGTCTGTCGGGTACACAACTCGAGTGGTACTACCAACTGGAGAGTGCAAAAGTTCACACCTGGGAAGATTTGGCTGCTACCTTTTACAAACAGTATCAATACAACGCTGACCTTGCACCAACCCGTACTCAATTACGGGGCATGACTATGGCACCAAAAGAAAGTTTCAAAGAGTAATCACAAAAATGGAGAGATCTAGCTGGAAGGGTTCAACCACCCTTATCTGATCGCGAGCTGGTCGACATGTTCATGGGCACTTTAACTGGCCCTTTCTACAGTCATTTGCTGGGAAGCTCGTCGTCAGGTTTCACTGACCTGATATTAACTGGAGAGCGTGTTGAAAGTGGCATTCAAAGTGGAAAAATTCAAGTAGGCTCCTCCTCTGGTACTGCAAAGAGGCCCATCAGTGGGAGAAATGAAGTCAATACAATGCATAGTCAGAAAGGTCGCAAAAGTGAGCATCACTAATCTGTAGGGGCTGTTCTGATCTCTGCATCTGCACCTCAAAAAGATCAACCGCCGAAGTATACGCGTCGACCAGATGCACCAAGAAGAAACTTCACCAGAATCAACATGCCAATCTCTCAAGCATTGCAACACTTGTTAAAAGCAAGTCTGATTACATTGAAAGATCCTCCGAAGAATGTCAACACTTCATCTCCTAGTTATCGCCCCGACGCAACATGTGCATACCATTCCAATTGTCCTGGACATGACGCAGATCACTGTTGGACCCTGAAAAATAAAATTCAAGACATGATAGATGCTGGGGAAATTGAATTCGATCCTCCAGAGACTCCAAATGTCATCATTGCGCCTATGCCAAAGCACGACAAGACCGTTAATGCTATCATAGACACTGTTTATATCTATGATGTGAGAGAATTGTCAACTCCGCTCCTTGAAGTCAAATGAAAGCTAATACGAGCTGGTTTATTCCCAGGTTGTGACCCTGATTGCTTTTATTGTGCACACCTACCCAATGGTTGTGAAAATCTGAAAGGAGGAATCCAAAAGTGGATGGATCGTCGTATCATTATGTTTGAGAAGCTGTGCGAAGTTTTTTCAAATGGGATGAGGATAGAGGACGTATCAGTGGTTTCTAACATACCATTGAAAATCCCTACCAAAGCTCCTTTCAAAATTTCTGCTGCACCCAGAGTGGCATCGGTAATCATCACCAGTCCGACTCCATTTCCATACTCCTCAGACAAAGCTGTCCCGTGGAGTTATGACACTAATGTTTATGTCCATGGAGTTAAGCAAGACACCTTGACTGAAGAGGCCATGAATTTTACTACTCCAGCTGTTGATAATATTGTGGGGACTAGTAAGATTACGAGAAGTGGAAGGATCTTTTCACCAGAAATTTCTCCAAATGTTGCTACTAATCCAGTCTAGGTCCCAGTTCCTAATCAAGATATCAACGCTCGAGGCAAAGAGCCGCTAGTTGAACCAGTTCAAGTACCTGTGAAAGTCACTATTGAAGATCCGTCAAGGCAAGAAATGGAGGAAATATTGAAAATCATCTACAAAAGTGATTACAATATTGTCGAACAACTGGGGCACACTGCTTCAAAAATTTCAATGTTGTCTCTGCTAAAGTATTCAGAAACTGATGCCAAGGCCTTAATGAAGTTCTTGAAAGCTGCACATGTACCACAGGAGATTTCAGTCGATCAATTTGAAAATTGTGTAGCCAATCTAACAGTAGATAACGGTCTCGGTTTCTCTGATGCTGATTTAACCCCTGTTGGGAAAAATCACAATAAAGCCATGCACATCTCTATTGAATGTAACGGCACCACTCTGTCCCATGTGCTGGTAGATAATGGTTCCTCCTTAAATGTGTTACCAAAAGTAGTACTGGAAAAACTTGACTTCGAAGGAGTTGTGTTACAACCAAGCGATGTTGTGGTAAGAGCCTTCGATGGATCAATAAGAACAGTATATGGAGAAGTTAAGCTCCCAATCAGAGTGGGCTCCCAGATCTTTGATTCTACCTTTTACGTGATGGACATTCATCCAGCATACTCCTGTTTACTAGGACGCCCTTGGATACATGGGGCAAGCGCTGTAACTTCTACCCTGCATCAGAAGTTAAAGTATCCGGTAAAAGGCAAGGTCGTCACAGTTTATGGCGAAGAAGAATATGTGGTTAGCCACCTGAGTAACTCCAAGTATGTTGAGATGGATGGCGAATTCATCGAAACCCCCTGCCAATCTTTTGAGGTGGTCCCTCCAGATGTCTCTACTGCCAAACATATTTATGCTACTCCTGCTACAAAAATAACTCCAACTATGGCTTCTCTCAAAGATGCTAAAGTTGTGATCGAAGAAGGTGGTTGCACAGTATGGGGACAACTCCTTGATGTGCCTTACAAGTTCGATAAGCTAGGTCTGGGCTATGCTAATGGAACTCAGAAGAACGATCAAAGTCCTCGTTCTGGAGGATTAATGTCACATTTCATCAGCCAAGGAGTAAATGCTATTGAAGATGAAGTTCCACCTGTTTCCAAGGAAGTTTGGGATACTTTGGGAGAACCAAGCGGCAGGTATGATTTTCTAGTGAAGTACACCGCTCCTCAGAGTTCTTTTATTGCCATTGAAGACATCGTCCCAACTGGATGGGATGATCAGTTTGAAGATTGCAAAAGTTTCACAAGTTCCATTACTGAGCAATACCAAAGTCCACCTAGTCCAAAAGAAGTCTGGGATACGCTGGGAGAACCAAGTGGTAAGTATGACTTCATGGTGAATTATTCCGCTCCCCTGAGCTCGCAAGTCGCTATTGAAGACATCACCCCAACTGGATGGGATCAACATTTCGAAGACAATATGACACTCACAAGCCCTGTCACTCCTGAAGAATTCTGGGAAACATCAAATGACGAGAATGATTTTCTGGCGAAGTACAGTGTTCCCCAGAATGCACAAGTCTCCCTCAAAGACATCATCCCAACTGGATGGGACGATCTTATCGGGTATCTCTCTCAGCCAACAGAGATATCTCAGCCTGGGCTCTCGTATCCAGCAGAGTATCTTGCTCATCCTGAAGGATCAACAGTTCATTTCACCACCAAAGAAGTCAATGCTGTGGAAGACGAAGAAGACAACTACAACTGGAGCAGCTGGATATTCCCTACTCACAACAATGGATTGAACAACTGGGAAGCCGAAGATGTTATCTCCTTTGATCAGGAGTAAATGCAATTTCCTGTTTTCGTTATTTATATGTTCAAAGATAAAAATGGTTCCTGTACTATCGAACCATGAACTTAAAAGCCAGGTGCCTTGCCCGAAGCACACTGGTCCTTTTTATAAGGGTTTGTCATACCATGATCATATGTTCATTCAATAAAATCATGGGACGTTTGCATATTCAAATTTTGTGATCCTTTTTGTTTCTTTCTTTACTTCATTCATTTTCAAATAGCTATGTGTTCTTACACACACCCACATAATAAATGCAGATTCACATTCACTCTGGATCCTGTTGATAACGATTATGCTATTGCCAGTCATGACTTTGAAAATACGATCTACCAAACTAAGGACGAAAACGAGGAAGATTGTGAAGTACCTAGGGAACTTGCAAGGCTGTTAGAACAAGAAGAAAAGACTATACAGCCGCATGAAGAGCCAATTGAAGTTATCAACCTGGGCAGTGACGAAGAAAAGAAAGAAGTCAAGATAGGGGCTGATTTAGAAGACAGTGTCAAGCAAAGACTGGTTCAAATGTTACAAGACTACGTTGAGATATTCGCTTGGTCCTATGAAGATATGCCTGGCCTTGACACGAATATTGTGGTCCATCGCCTGCCAATCACAGAAGGAAGCACTCCAGTTAAGCAGAAACTGCGGAGAAGTAGGCCCGACATGTCTAAGAAGATCAAAGACGAGGTTGAGAAACAATTCAACGCTGGCTTTCTAAAAGTTGTAAGTTATCCTCCATGGATAGCTAACATCGTGCCTGTACCTAAAAAAGACGGGAAGGTCAGAATATGTGTAGATTACAGAGATCTGAATCGGGCAAGCCCCAAAGATGATTTCCCTTTACCTCACATCGATGTACTGGTTGACAATACTGCACAATGCAAGGTATTTTCCTTTATGGACGGATTCTCAGGTTACAACCAAAATCAAGATGGCGCCCGAAGACATGGAAAAAACAACCTTTACAACACCCTGGGGAACCTTTTGTTACAAAGTAATGCCCTTTGGTTTAAAGAATGCAGGAGCAACATATCAGCGTGCAATGGTAGCTCTAGTCATTAGATCTCATGGCCATCGAGAGGTCAATCGACGTATGCTAACGAAGATGTCCTTCGTACGAAGGATGCGTTTTTTAGAAATATAATCCCTACAGGCTAGGGAACGCGTAGATGTAAGCACATGGTGACTGTTCAAAATAGTCACTGGATCGCATGGCCATCGAGAGGCCAATTGACGTGCGTAAACAAAGATGTCCTTCGTGGGAAGGACACATAGTTGTAAGAGTACAAAGATATAAAAGGAAACTCCCTACAGGTTAGGGAGTGCGTAGATGCAGGCGCGGGGTGACTGTTCATGACAGTCACTAAGTCTCATGGCCATCGAGAGGCCAATCAACGTGCGTAAATGGAGGTGTCCTTCGTGGGAAGGACATGGTCTTAGAGATAGGGTCTCTGTAGGCCAGGGAACGCGTAGGAATACTTGCAAAATCAAAACGCACGACATTCGCAGTATATAAATTGCAAACAAATAATAAGCACTTAAGCACATAAGCCCTAGGTTCATAGGTTCGACGTAACGGCTTAGGGTGCCTACCTTTCCCATTGGTATGTTCTAGAAGGTCTCATGGGGTCGTCCGTAGCCGCCGAGACTTTTTGTCTCTTTGGATTTTAGAACAACTCATTTATCCATGAGGTTCGAGTTTTAGGGGTAGGTTCCCAGAGAGATCAGCTAAATACCAAGTCCTGCCCTCAACAAAGTCAAGCTTCGTATCAGACATTTCCGGATATTCAACCCACTCTGAGTGGAATTATAATAAGACTCGTAGGCGATGTAATTCCCCTCTTGTCTTAAATATAATTCCCACGCTTAGGTTTTAACGCAATTTATAATCCCAGCAGAATACAGTAAAACAAGTAATTAAATAAACATTTAATAATTACTGTAAAAGAAAATTACTGTAAATAAAACCGTAAATAAATAAATAAATTAATTAAATATTTAAATAAAAAAGAGAAACCCTAAATCCTAATCCACAACCCTAATTTTGGCAAATTAGCCAAACCCTGATAATTAGCCAAACCCTAAATGATTAACCAAAACCTAAACCCTGTCAAAACCTAGGAGCATAATAATTCACCATTATAGTTTTGTCCCCAGCAGAGTCGCCAGCTGTAGCAACCTGCCCTAAAAGTAAGCTTCTAGAGTCGCCACCTATTCTACCAAGGCGAATAGGAAACCTTACGCAGTTAAGAGATCGGGGTAAGATTATTATAATCAGGTCGAGGGAAGGTGTTAGGCACCCTCAACCCTTTCCTAAGGTTTGTATCTAAGGTTAAGGCTTATGGCTAAAATATTTAGGATAATAGCTAAAGAAGTGAAAAGGGCAAAATTGAGATTTTAAGTGAATTGAGATTTTAGGGAGGGGGACTCGTCTTGGTTATCCAAGTGCCTACGTATCTCCTTAGGGAGAATCAGAGTCAACGTAGTTCAGGCACAGGGTTGTACGCCTTAGAATTGATTATGAAGTTGTTGAGTTTGATATGATATGGTTTGAAGGCTTTTTGAATGGCCTATCGTAGTTTTGAAATGCGAAGTTCGAAGGTATTTTGAATTACCTTATCGTAGATTTGAACATCGCAGTGTTGAAGAGATGAATTTTGTAGTTCCGTGGTTTAGTGTGTTTTAGATGGCGTACAACCCTGGTTTCATATGTTACCGTTAGTTGCGATGATCAATAAATTCGATCATTATAGTTAACGGATTAGATAATGTATTGCTGGTTATTCTGATCAATAGATTTGATCGTCACGAGCAGCAAATAAAGTATTTTAATTTTTGTATAATTAAATTTATTTATCGTTATCCCTCATAATCAATAGGTTTGATTATTACACGATAACGAATTTCATTTTTTTTTTGTATTTTATTGCTTTATTTGGATATTTGATCAGTACGACATAGAGAGTCGACCAATTCGAAGGCGGGATGAAATAGATATTCACCCATCATTTATCCGTTAAAGGGGAGTTAGAACTGACGTTTTCATTATTGGAATTGATTAATTAAATTAATCGATTATTAATCATTGCGACTAATAGATTTAGTCGGGACGAATAATAAATTAAATCCTAAAAACTTTGGCCAAGTGGCCAGTGGGATTGGGCAAACCCTAATACCTGAATAATCTCCTAGGGTTTTTGTGATTTTAAAAGTAATTAAATCAATTAAATCTATTAAATCGAATAGTCGAGATAATCGATCGAATAAATCGGGAGAAATCCTAAACCCTAGTCATTAGCCTAATCCTATTTTAAATAATACAATAAATAAAAATTATATAAAAAGAACCTGGCAATTATCCTGTGTGGGTGATCTCTGGAGTGTCCATGGGACACATTGCAATTCTATGGCGTTGGATCTGATTCTGGTGAGATCTGGTGGTGATGGATTGAAAGCGTATCTGTAATACGATGAACTGACTTTTTATCGATCGAAATGTCGCGGTAAGCAAGAGTCGCCACCGACTTTTATTTTATCCAAACAAATTCGGAAAGGCAAAAAGAAACAGAAAAAAAAACCCTTTTCAAGAAATCTAAGTTCGGGGGGTAATTTATGCAAAGGGAAGGTGTAAGGCACCCTTTGCATCCATGGTTTTCCATGGGCTCTTAATTGCTTTGCTTGCTCGTTTGTTTTTTAGAAGAAGTAGATGAAAGAAAAAAGTGGACTTTAGCTCGTAAATGAGCGTAGCCAGTTTTCGAAGAATTGTGAGAAAGAATATTAAAGATGAGCATTGCAAGGCAATTAGGGGCAATTACCTTAAACTCAGATGATAGGTCTCTTTTTAGCCTTTCAGAATGAAAGGGTCTATCCTTGCCATAAGAGGGCAGGAAGCCTTTCGTTTGGAGGTTGAAGGGTCGTCGAAGCATCCTTTGCCATGAGACTGTCCCATGCCATAGAAGGGCAGGTAATCTAAGGCAAGGATCAGAATAAGCCATTTTTCGTTAGGCAACCAGAAGATACCTCAGCCTTTTTCCGTAGGCAACTTCCGAGGGTCGAGGTCATTTGTGTATCGAAGGCAGCATCATTTAGGGTCGTGACTTTTTTATCGAGGCAACATGGCTGAGGTATCCTCGTATTCGAGGGACTTGGCTTATTCTGCAAAAAACACAAGGCAACAGGCAACAAGGCAACAGGCAACAGAGAGGTTACCCAAAAGCGTGCGTGTGTGCACCAATCACGTGATTATATTCAGAAAATTATCTTATAATTAATTATCTACATTGATTTAAGGCTTGCACTCCCTAAGATTACTAACCACACAATAATATAACAATAATAATGGGGAAGGGAAATTGTAACCAGCGGAGGAGAGGGGAATTGAAACCAGCGGGATATAATTAAAAATTAAAACAGAAAATATTAGAGTTAGGGTTACCAATACACGTAGCTTTGGCATCTGACAAACCCTGAAAAGGAAAAGATGGCAAACAAAAGAGGGTGAGTGTATGGCTAATTCAAAGGCGAACGAGATTGACCCTAAAATAAAGAATAAATAAATATATATAAAAATAATTAAATAGGTAAGGGTACTTAGCTCGGATTTGATCTGATATGGTTGATAGGACGCTTTAAGGTTAACCCTGAAAAGAAACAAGGCAGGAAAGGATGAAGGCGGAACAACCCTAATTCTAAAAATAAACCAAATAGAATCTAAGTTAAATTAAACAGAGTACTTAACTTTGGCTTTTGAATCAGGCGCGTAGTCGGAAGGCGTTTGAAAAGATAACCCTGAAAAAGGCACAGAAGAAGAAGATTTTTAGTGTATGGCGTGATCCTCGTAAACCCTGATTAGGGTACGAATTAAATAATTTATTTAATTATTGGTCTGACGACCTAATTAATTAAATCGAGTCGAGAAAATAAAATTGAGCATGAAATATATTTTTTAGGAATTTTTTGGAGTTTAAATAAAATAAATATGAATTTTAAAAGTATTTTAATGATTAATTTAAATTAAATAATTATTATTATGAATAATATATCTATATTAAATATTATCAAATATAAGTATATTTATAAAACTTTTATATAATTTGTATACGCATATATATAATAATTTATTTAAAGAAAACATTATATTTATATGTATTAAAAGGAGAAAAAAAATAAAAATAAAAGAAAAGGCTATATAATTAAAAATAAGAAAAAATTGCAAAAAAACTTAGCTGTGATCGTATGCGGCTCACGCGCGTGGAGCATGGTACACCTGCAGCTTTCCTGGCGTTGGATTGATCTGATGATTAAACGGACGGCAGCGATGGTGAGGGCACACGCTAGTGCGTGTTTCTTAATGCACAGGATCTGCCTGGAGGAAGAGGGAACGCGCGCCAAAACAGATTCGAACCAGCCAATCAAACGACGACACCTCATCGTCGTCTTCATCAAAAACCTGTAAAACAATCTTTTACAGCGCTTTTTGGCTTGATGCGCTGTAAAAGACCTTGCATACCAAACCAAAAAATAGCGAATCGGACCAAAACGCCATAGAAATTTGGCGCACCCTTACCATTCAAACCGGCTGATCCTCGCGAGCATGACCACGGGGCTAATTGGACCTGATTTTACTTGTTCAAGAAACCCCCAAATCGGAGCAAGAACCCTAATCATGGCATATTGCTCGAAACAGCATAATAACACACCAATTTATCCAGAAACGGCAAATACACTAAGATAAACAATAATATGTAATTGAATTCAAGTATGGATGCTCGTATGGTGCAAATCGAAAGAATTTTCAGAAGCACATACCTTGATGAATAGGAGATGATTTGTGGTACCTCGAGGCTCAGTGATGATCAGTAACTATTCAGTGATGATCGAGGAACAAGTCTTGATCGATTGTAGTGCTTGAATTGGCTTAGAACTCCAAATTGGTTCTTGAGTTTTTTTATGAAATTCTTGGCTCGGGTTTGGTGTTCTTGAGGCAGCCATTCGTAACCTTAGGGGTCTGCAATAGTTACCCTTATATAATAGAATAGTTTAGGTCAACAATTATAGAAAGGATCTTGCCATATCTTTGATTGAAGTTTGAAAAAAAATATGATTGAAATATGGTTTTAAATCTTTCCAAATTTACTCAAACTCAAATATTTTTCACTCATTCTTGGAGAAAACGAAATCACCTGAAATACGGGGACAAATAATGATAGGATTTGATTCAAATTGGTATTTTAATTGAATATTTTGATTTTCATGATTTATATAAATTATTTATCATTTTTAAAAGATGAAAAATTCATATAAAATCAAATAAATGCCAAAATTTCGTGGGAGTTGGGTTTAAGGCTTTAGATGACTTATGGATCAAGTTTGACTAGAAACATCTTAGGCCCATTTGTAAAAATATTTGAATTCCTTCACATTTTTCCCTCCAAAATAACCTAACTTTAACAAGGTCTATCTCTCTCAATTTTTGAGGTATGGATGTGTTCTAAGACTTTTTAGAAACCTTAGAGAGTCCTCTAATCAGTGCTTTTGGTCTCATATCCAAATTAGTTTCCATGCTCCTTGTGTGTCCTTTTGAAGAAAGTGTCTTTTTGTTGACTTTTGAAAATGACCTATAATGTATGAAGCCATATCTCTTAAACCATTGACCTATGAGCTCTGATTCTTGGACCATTAGATAGAGGAATGAATTCCCTTTAAAATGAGCTTTGGTGGGAATTTTTCTGATGAAGTATGAATATTTGGTGAACTTTCAAAGTTTGGTTGACTTTTTCAGTTCATGCCCAAAATAGTAACTTTTGACTTTTGACTTTTCTGATCTTTCCTTGCATCATCATGATCAATCTTTGATCAAATGATGATTTTAGGGTTATGAGGATGTTGTTGACCAAATATCTTGAACTTTGACTGTATATTGACTTGAAATGACTATTTTGCCCTTGAGAGTCGACTGTTGACCTAATCAAGATTTGAGGGACTCAATTTGCTCTGATTGACTTGCAACTTTACATGAAGATTCTTTGGGATGTTGGTGACCCTATGGAACCATCTTGAGCCATTGATTCAATGATTTTCCTTTGAAAGAACCAAACCCTAGTTCAGAACTTTATATAGGAGAATTTGTATAGGAGCTTTGCATATGGATTTGAAACTTGAATAGGAGAAATAGTGTGGGCAAATTTTGGGGTATGACAGCTGCCCCTGTTCAATTATCTTAAACCTGAAGATGTAGAATGGTTAGTATGCCAGTCGGTATCTGAAGGTAGAAGGTGATTGAACACTAGAATACCAAGAAATTTGCCCTATTTGAAGTAGGGACTTTTGTCGGAGATGGGCTTGTAGATGCCATCTGATAGCTGTTGGAGTATAGATTGTTACGCAATTTCTGCTTTTGCTGTCTTCCCTCTTTTGAATGTTGAGGAACCGTCAAAGGTATCGACTCAAATCTGTGTTGGGTTATTTAAGGAACCGTCAAAGGTATCGACTTAAATTCGAAGCATATTGTTGAGGCACCGTCAAAGGTATCGACTCAGATATGCGGATAGATTGTATAAGGAACCGTCAAAGGTGTCGACTTATATCTGAAGTATGTCGTTAAGGAACCGTCAAAGGTGTCGACTTAACTCTTGATGTGGGTCGTTAAGGAACCGTCAAAGATATCGACTTAACTCTGAAGCATATCATTGAGGCACCGTCAAAGGTATCGACTCAGATATGTAGATAGATTGTATAAGGAACCGTCAAAGGTGTCGACTTATATCTGAAGTATGTCGTTAAGGAACCGTCAAAGGTGTCGACTTAACTCTGAAGCATATCATTGAGGCACCGTCAAAGGTATCGACTCAGATATGTAGATAGATTGTATAAGGAACCGTCAAAGGTGTCGACTTATATCTGAAGTATGTCGTTAAGGAACCGTCAAAGGTGTCGACTTAACTCTTGATGTGGGTCGTTAAGGAACCGTCAAAGGTATCGACTTAACTCTGAAGCATATCATTGAGGCACCGTCAAAGGTATCGACTCAGATATGTAGATAGATTGTATAAGGAACCGTCAAAGGTGTCGACTTATATCTGAAGTATGTCGTTAAGGAACCGTCAAAGGTGTCGACTTAACTCTGAAGCATATCATTGAGGCACCGTCAAAGGTATCGACTCAGATATGTAGATAGATTGTATAAGGAACCGTCAAAGGTGTCGACTTATATCTGAAGTATGTCATTAAGGAACCGTCAAAGGTGTCGACTTAACTCTTGATGTGGGTCGTTAAGGAACCGTCAAAGGTATCGACTTAACTCTGAAGCATATCATTGAGGCACCGTCAAAGGTATCGACTCAGATATGTAGATAGATTGTATAAGGAACCGTCAAAGGTGTCGACTTATATCTGAAGTATGTCGTTAAGGAACCGTCAAAGGTGTCGACTTAACTCTTGATGTGGGTCGTTAAGGAACCGTCAAAGGTATCGACTTAACTTCCAAAGATAGACCATTTAAGGAACCGTCAAAGGTATCGACCTAGGTCTGATGGTAGATTGTTAAGGAACCGTCCAAGGTGTCGACTTAACTCTGAAGGTGGGTCATTAAGGAACCGTCCAAGGTATCGACTTAACTTCCAAAGGTAGACCAGTAAGGAACCGTCAAAGGTATCGACTTAGATCTGAAGGTAGATAATGTTTATTTTTGACTGCAATAGTAGCCTGAAAAAGGTAAAGTTAGTTTTCTTTATGCCATGTCATGATGCATGCAATGTGTTTGTGTGACGGGATTCTCAAAATAAATGAGGACCTCGTATGTTATGTATGCAATTGTCGCGCTGTTTTATGTATTATGTATGAACGTGTATGCAATTGTATGAATATGTTTATGACATGTGATATGTGAATATGATTCATGTTGTCTTGATTGAGAAAATAAATCTCTGTATCTTTGAAGATGTTCAGCTGGGGATTTACGGTTTCTGCTTGGGGATGATCAGTAATTTGATGTACCCTGATTTAGAGATATAAATGGACCATGTTGAAGAAGAGCAACTTGTTGGAGAAATAATAGTGTCGAAGATGTAAACTCTGTTGGGGAGTCATGTCTTTGTCGGGACGAGCACATTTGAAGATATCTTCTTAATGATTACTCTGAGGGGATATGATCTTCTGGCTCTGTGGGGAGATGTGGGTGTCTTGAAAGTTGCCCCCAGTATCATAGTAATTTACTACTCGATTCAGGACACGCTACTGAGTATTGATCGAAATGTTGAACTGGACTTGCATAGATTTGCCCCAGTTAACAGGAACTTTGGAAAGATTCGCCTCACGAGGTCTTTGTGAGATGTACACTATGGGCAATATGCCCCCAGTAATCATAGGCTCATGACAATGTCTCGCGTTGATTGGGGAGTAGCTTTAGATATGCTTGGATGCATGCCCCTGATTGTTCGACCATCCATGAGAGAGTCTCGGAATCTCGACTTGATTGCCTCAGATTGATTGGGCAAAACGCGTCATGCCCCTTGTATACGTAAGAGACATGGCTTCTTGGAGTAATTTTGTTTTGTCGGGATAAATTTCAGTCATTAGTTGTACTCTGTGCAAGTTCTTTCTGATGCTAGCATTTGAAATTATGTAGCAGGATATGTTTAATAATGTATTCATGGGATGCAATGCATACGTTTGTCTCGAGTTTTTGAAAAAACATTAAAACCAAAGATGTAGAAGTGTGATATTTGTAAAAACATGCTATTTGTAACAATGTGATGTTTGTAAAAGAGAAATATCAACTCAGCATTTTAGGTAAACCTTAAGGAGTCGGGATACCTTTGTTATGACAGTATGCTTTCGAATTAACCATGCTTCAGTTAGGACTTTCAAGGGTTGTAACGTGGCTTGGTTCACAGTTTAAGAAACAAGGGATAATGGCTCAAAATTTAATTATACCCATCCCCTTCTTCGTGATGTTCTTCAGTCCTAAGCTCAGTTGATTCGTCTTATGCATTCAGATTCCAAGAGACTTTTGGATTTACACCTTTGGTAATGACGATGGTTCACGAGCAAAGAGAACTTTTGAGACGGCAGTTACTTCCTTCTTTTAGTAGTCACAGCATTGTGTTGTTCAGGAATTTATTGACTTCTCTTTTTTCGTCTTTTTGATATCCCTAACTTTTGCCTGAACTGTTTATTTTGAGTTTACAGTCAGCGGGATGCCTTGATTTTTGCCTAAGTCATCTTTTTGATTTTTGACTTAGCAGGCTTTTCTTTGTATATATGTTTTTTCATCATTTTTCTTTTTGAAAGATACTGACTGCCTTGTCTGATGATTGATGAACCGTCATTGTCTTTTGGTTGACATCTCCAACACTTCTTTGATGTGTGCGGATGAACGCTTGTGATTGAAACCTTTGTTGAAAGGTGTACTAAATGATTCTCTTAAAATAGAATGCACAGCCAAATTAACTGAGAACTACCCTGCCCCAGGTTATAATCAAAGGTTTTGAATTTTCAAGAAATAAAACTCCTACGCCTTAGGCTCAAAGGGGTTGACGAGGGATTAGCATCCTTATATCTCCACTGTTTAGGAATTGAAACAATGCCTGTACATCGTCAGCATAGTCCGTTCAAAAGCATACTGTATGAAGTTGCGGTATCGTTTTCGTCATCCTCCCTCAAAAGGTATACAACCTTAGCAGGAGTTGAATATCACAAAATATATGCAAAGTAAAGACATAATTTAAAATGAGTGATAACGAAATAATTAATTCAAGACAAACATATGCAATGCACTGATGATAATTATTAAAATATATAATGTCTATCATGAGTCAAATGTTTAAACAAACAGGATAGAAATTGCAAATGAAAGTAAAGCTAATGATTAAAAGTTCATCCACTTCAGACATTAGTCAGTCTTGTCGTGATTACGCCTGGGAGTAGTGATCCCTACAGGAGTCTTGGGATGAGGGAATTTAATTTCACCAGCATCGATCATATCTTGGATCTTATTCTTCAATGGCCAACAATTCTCTGTGTCATGTCCAGGACTATTAGAATAGTATGCGCACCTCGCATTGGGCTTATAACTAGGAGCAGAGGTGTTAGGATTCTTAGGAGGATCCCTCAGGGTAATCAAATTTGCCTTTAGCAGATGTTGTAAAGCTTGAGCTAGCGACATATTGATCTTTGTGAATTGACATCTGGGTGCGGATACCTCGTGTCTTCGTTGTGGAACTGGTGTAGAAATCAAAATTGCCCCCACAGATTGGTTGTGTTCATTGCGACTTTTCCGATTGTGCTCAGCATTAGTCAGGTGAGGTTCTTCAGATGAGTTGAAGTCAAGGATCTTTTCATCAATCAAGTCTTGAATCTTGTGCTTCAATTGCCAACAGTCCTTTGTATCATGACCAGGACTATTCGAATGGTAAGCACATCTCGCATGGTACTTATACCCAGGATTGGGATTAGTAGGAAATGAATATGGAGGCAATAGAGTTATTAAGTTCTGATTGAGCAGTTGTTGGAGAATTTGAGGCAGCGGTATATGTAATGGACTAAAGGACCGCTTAGGCTTGGACCTCTGATTATCTTGACCACCTTGATGCTTATGTTGGTTCTTCTCCTTCTCGATCAGAAGTGCCTTCAATTCTTCTTGCCCCTTGGCCAGATGAAAGATTACTCTTTGGAACTGGTTATTCTGAGCCTGAAGATTTTTGACAGATTGTTCGAGATCCATTTGTGCTGAAATAAACAGCGAGGAGGTGAGAAACCTGTGGTGGAAACCTGTGATGCAATGTTATGAATGCAGATGCAATATTTTCAAAGATCTCCGGAAATTTAGTTAGCAGCGTAAAAAATGATTTGGTCGCGTCTTTGTCTGAAGAACTCTGATTTTTGGATGTTCTTCTATGGGAATCAAGCTCACCATATCCAGTGGGTCATAGCCTCTGATTTTGGATACTTCTAAATTTGAAGGTACGTGGCCAGAGGAAAATAAATCCTCTTGCCCCTTGCTAAGTACTGAGTCTTTGAATTGGAAGGCATGTGGCTAGAAGAAAATAAATCCTCTTGCCCCTAGATAGGAATTCAGTCCTTGATAAGAGCACCTGAAATTGCGCGCCCTAAATTTCTAAGATCCTTGAAGGGTTGGTTAATTATGTTATGCTTATGATGTCATGATGTCATGATGTTATGCGAATGCAGTTCGTTAGACTTAGTGCGAGATGGTAAGGACAAACAAGTCCTTTCAACAAAACCTGCAAGGAAGCGAAGGTTAGTAGCGAACGCAAGCAAGTCATATCAGTCACGCAAGTCACACAAGTCACACAGTTCTTGGCTTAAAGCTTGCATGGGGTCTGATCAGGTGTCCTTCCCAAGGGTATTTCTATGGATAAAGAGATTTCAGCAACAGGTTCTACCAAGTGACTCAGAATTGTCAGCCCCCTCTAAAGCACCCTCGAACATGGTACATGCATACCACGCAATGATACTTTAGGAAGAAACCTATCTGAGCTGTAGTATCGGGTAGCGACCATAACTTGGCATGCACCAAGAATAGCCCCCCCACTACGTTCCTAAAAGTTTAAGATGGGTTAAAGGTGACTAAAGGTCCCTGAGCTCCGACGCACCCAAAGATACATGCGTAAACCTCTCTCATGCAAAAGAGGTACACAATAACCAGTGGAGGCCTAACTCAAGTGCGAACTTCATTTTGACCAACCCCAAGCATGCACAAGGGGGGTCTCCATGACTATGCCGCTCCTAAACTTAAGTGTTCTTGAATCCGGGAATAGGATTCGTCCTTCAGTTTTCCCAAGACAAACCTGAAAAATAAAACAAGCAAAGCAAACAAATAGAAAACATTTAAATGATTCCTAAACTTTTAAGGTAACCCCTCTATTATCGAAATTCATCCCCAGCAGAGTCGCCAGTTCTGTAATACGGTGAACTGACTTTTTATCGATCGAAATGTCGCGGTAAGCAAGAGTCGCCACCGACTTTTATTTTATCCAAACAAATTCGAAAAGGCAAAAAGAAACAGAAAAAAAAACCCTTTTCAAGAAATCTAAGTTCGGGGGGTAATTTATGCAAAGGGAAGGTGTAAGGCACCCTTTGCATCCATGGTTTTCCATGGGCTCTTAATTGCTTTGCTTGCTCGTTTGTTTTTTAGAAGAAGTAGATGAAAGAAAAAAGTGGACTTTAGCTCGTAAATGAGCGTAGCCAGTTTTCGAAGAATTGTGAGAAAGAATATTAAAGATGAGCATTGCAAGGCAATTAGGGGCAATTACCTTAAACTCAGATGATAGGTCTCTTTTTAGCCTTTCAGAATGAAAGGGTCTATCCTTGCCATAAGAGGGCAGGAAGCCTTTCGTTTGGAGGTTGAAGGGTCGTCGAAGCATCCTTTGCCATGAGACTGTCCCATGCCATAGAAGGGCAGGTAATCTAAGGCAAGGATCAGAATAAGCCATTTTTCGTTAGGCAACCAGAAGATACCTCAGCCTTTTTCCGTAGGCAACTTCCGAGGGTCGAGGTCATTTGTGTATCGAAGGCAGCATCATTTAGGGTCGTGACTTTTTTATCAAGGCAACATGGCTGAGGTATCCTCGTATTCGAGGGACTTGGCTTATTCTGCAAAAAACACAAGGCAACAGGCAACAAGGCAACATGCAACAGAGAGGTTACCCAAAAGCGTGCGTGTGTGCACCAATCACGTGATTATATTCAGAAAATTATCTTATAATTAATTATCTACATTGATTTAAGGCTTGCACTCCCTAAGATTACTAACCACACAATAATATAACAATAATAATGGGGAAGGGAAATTGTAACCAGCGGAGGAGAGGGGAATTGAAACCAGCGGGATATAATTAAAAATTAAAACAGAAAATATTAGAGTTAGGGTTACCAATACACGTAGCTTTGGCATCTGACAAACCCTGAAAAGGAAAAGATGGCAAACAAAAGAGGGTGAGTGTATGGCTAATTCAAAGGCGAACGGGATTGACCCTAAAATAAAGAATAAATAAATATATATAAAAATAATTAAATAGGTAAGGGTACTTAGCTCGGATTTGATCTGATATGGTTGATAGGACGCTTTAAGGTTAACCCTGAAAAGAAACAAGGCAGGAAAGGATGAAGGCGGAACAACCCTAATTCTAAAAATAAACCAAATAGAATCTAAGTTAAATTAAACAGAGTACTTAACTTTGGCTTTTGAATCAGGCGCGTAGTCGGAAGGCGTTTGAAAAGATAACCCTGAAAAAGGCACAGAAGAAGAAGATTTTTAGTGTATGGCGTGATCCTCGTAAACGCTGATTAGGGTACGAATTAAATAATTTATTTAATTATTGGTCTGACGACCTAATTAATTAAATCGAGTCAAGAAAATAAAATTGAGCATGAAATATATTTTTTAGGAATTTTTTGGAGTTTAAATAAAATAAATATGAATTTTAAAAGTATTTTAATGATTAATTTAAATTAAATAATTATTATTATGAATAATATATCTATATTAAATATTATCAAATATAAGTATATTTATAAAACTTTTATATAATTTGTATACGCATATATATAATAATTTATTTAAAGAAAACATTATATTTATATGTATTAAAAGGAGAAAAAAAATAAAAATAAAAGAAAAGGCTATATAATTAAAAATAAGAAAAAATTGCAAAAAAACTTAGCTGTGATCGTATGCGGCTCACGCGCGTGGAGCATGGTACACCTGCAGCTTTCCTGGCGTTGGATTGATCTGATGATTAAACGGACGGCAGCGATGGTGAGGGCACACGCTAGTGCGTGTTTCTTAATGCACAGGATCTGCCTGGAGGAAGAGGGAACGCGCGCCAAAACAGATTCGAACCAGCCAATCAAACGACGACACCTCATCGTCGTCTTCATCAAAAACCTGTAAAACAATCTTTTACAGCGCTTTTTGGCTTGATGCGCTGTAAAAGACCTTGCATACCAAACCAAAAAATAGCGAATCGGACCAAAACGCCATAGAAATTTGGCGCACCCTTACCATTCAAACCGGCTGATCCTCGCGAGCATGACCACGGGGCTAATTGGACCTGATTTTACTTGTTCAAGAAACCCCCAAATCGGAGCAAGAACCCTAATCATGGCATATTGCTCGAAACAGCATAATAACACACCAATTTATCCAGAAACGGCAAATACACTAAGATAAACAATAATATGTAATTGAATTCAAGTATGGATGCTCGTATGGTGCAAATCGAAAGAATTTTCAGAAGCACATACCTTGATGAATAGGAGATGATTTGTGGTACCTCGAGGCTCAGTGATGATCAGTAACTATTCAGTGATGATCGAGGAACAAGTCTTGATCGATTGTAGTGCTTGAATTGGCTTAGAACTCCAAATTGGTTCTTGAGTTTTTTTATGAAATTCTTGGCTCGGGTTTGGTGTTCTTGAGGCAGCCATTCGTAACCTTAGGGGTCTGCAATAGTTACCCTTATATAATAGAATAGTTTAGGTCAACAATTATAGAAAGGATCTTGCCATATCTTTGATTGAAGTTTGAAAAAAAATATGATTGAAATATGGTTTTAAATCTTTCCAAATTTACTCAAACTCAAATATTTTTCACTCATTCTTGGAGAAAACGAAATCACCTGAAATATGGGGACAAATAATGATAGGATTTGATTCAAATTGGTATTTTAATTGAATATTTTGATTTTCATGATTTATATAAATTATTTATCATTTTTAAAAGATGAAAAATTCATATAAAATCAAATAAATGCCAAAATTTCGTGGGAGTTCGGTTTAAGGCTTTAGATGACTTATGGATCAAGTTTGACTAGAAACATCTTAGGCCCATTTGTAAAAATATTTGAATTCCTTCACATTTTTCCCTCCAAAATAACCTAACTTTAACAAGGTCTATCTCTCTCAATTTTTGAGGTATGGATGTGTTCTAAGACTTTTTAGAAACCTTAGAGAGTCCTCTAATCAGTGCTTTTGGTCTCATATCCAAATTAGTTTCCATGCTCCTTGTGTCTCCTTTTGAAGAAAGTGTCTTTTTGTTGACTTTTGAAAATGACCTATAATGTATGAAGCCATATCTCTTAAACCATTGACCTATGAGCTCTGATTCTTGGACCATTAGATAGAGGAATGAATTCCCTTTAAAATGAGCTTTGGTGGGAATTTTTCTGATGAAGTATGAATATTTGGTGAACTTTCAAAGTTTGGTTGACTTTTTCAGTTCATGCCCAAAATAGTAACTTTTGACTTTTGACTTTTCTGATCTTTCCTTGCATCATCATGATCAATCTTTGATCAAATGATGATTTTAGGGTTATGAGGATGTTGTTGACCAAATATCTTGAACTTTGACTGTATATTGACTTGAAATGACTATTTTGCCCTTGAGAGTCGACTGTTGACCTAATCAAGATTTGAGGGACTCAATTTGCTCTGATTGACTTGCAACTTTACATGAAGATTCTTTGGGATGTTGGTGACCCTATGGAACCATCTTGAGCCATTGATTCAATGATTTTCCTTTGAAAGAACCAAACCCTAGTTCAGAACTTTATATAGGAGAATTCGTATAGGAGCTTTGCATATGGATTTGAAACTTGAATAGGAGAAATAGTGTGGGCAAATTTTGGGGTATGACAGTATCATAGACCTTCCTGGAGCCACGCGCATGGAATCTGGAGACTTACTAATTCGTAAAAAATATAATGTAGGAGCTGGGTATCAAACCCACTCCTTTAGGTTTATTATCCATTCACCTTTTCCACGCGCGTTGTGTTCATCAATTGTAATAAAGGTGAACTGAATATAATATAATAAGTCATAGGTTAAGGAAATTTGAATGAAATAAAACGCTCCCAGGGTCATCTTCCTCGCGTGGTTTTTTTTCTGAAACAACAAACCTACGGCAACGATTTTGAAGTGCGGCCATAAGTCTTCCTTCCTCTAACCTGCGAATTATCACTCAACGACGCAAGGAAATAACACATACCTAACACAAATCACCTTGCGAAACCAATAGGACCACTGATTCTAGCCAATTTCTCGTGTAATCTGCTATCCCCAAATTAAAGGTGTAAAAACCCTAACTATGGCATCATGCTAAACCTGCTTCAAAACTTAAATTAAATCATTCCAACAGTTTGCAAATGATGATATAAACACGAATATGCCTTTAGATATGGTTTATGACGCGTTTTTCTAAGAATTCGACTAAAAAATGTTTAAGATAAAACTTGCACAATCGGAGTACATTCACCGCGTTTTGGATGATGATGAGAGTTGGTTTATCTTCAGGAAGCACCAAGGATTCGATTGGGGTGTCTGAATTGGTCTGAATCGAACTAAAAGTTGATCTTATTTCTCCCTTTGTGTTCACGGTTTTTTCTGAGTTTGTATCAAGTTTCTTAGGTTGCAGAATCCGTCCAACCCCCCCTCTCTGCCTGGAAATCCTTCTATATATATATCTCACATTAGTTTAGGTTTAACAAAATTCCAATGAATCTTTTGCATTAACCTGGAGGGATTTGATTTTGTGGTGATTTTGTATTGATTGGAAATTATGAACAAATATCATTTTTCTGAAATTGGACTTTTGAAGATTTTATTCCCGTATCGTTTAGCCATGTGAAGATTTTGAGCAATTTTCTCTCTTTTATTTTTTTGGTATATTTCCTAATAATTTCTAATAATTATAACACTTAATTCTAATAAGCTACTTATAACTAATAATAGTATAACTAGTTAATAATACTAATGACTAAAAATAATTATTTTTAATAAAATAAACTAATAATAATATTATTAACAATCCTATAACTAATATTTAATTAACCCCTAATTAATTACTAAAAAAAATTAAAAATAATTATACTAATATTAGTAATAGAATATAACTGATAATAAGATGAGTAAATAATTAAAACTAAATTGTAGTAGAAATAAAAAATGATGAAGAACCCTTAGAATGAAATAGATGGGCCCAAATATTTGGGTCCAAATGCCTGCTAATTACACACCTAAATTTAGTTAAAGGTTTTATAAGAACGTGGGTTTAACAATAGATATGTTAAACCCCATAGCCCTTAATTTTTACACCTTTAGTAAATTAAAGAATACGAATAGTATCGGGTAAATTTTGGGGTATGACACAAGGCATGCGATAGGCTTGAAGTTGGCCACAGTCGCACCAAAGATTTGGGATTGAGACGCGATACTGTTGTCGTGGTAGCCCCTGGTTATGGTCAATTGTTTCTTTGAGACTGAAGGTGTGGCCATGACGCCCGAACTCTGTCACTCGATGAGTGTTCCCCTTGGCAGATTCTTGTTGTACATATTTCATGCAGACATCGCTGTATACCTGTTGTGTTTGTAACACTGAATTCCACCGCTTACCTCTTGTGGCGAACAAAGTTGCCATCCGGAAATATGTTGCACTAATCAAAGCAGTTACAAGTAGGTTCCGTATGCCTTTGAAAACTCCGTTCATTGATTCCACAAGATTTGTAGTCATGTGGCCCCACCTAGCCCCATCGTTGTATGACCTAGTCTATCTCGCTCTGTCAATGCTGTCAATCCACCTCCCCGCATCTAGATTTGACAACGCTATTTCACTGCGGTAGTATTGAAATCCAGGTTGGTTTAAGGCATACCCCGCGTTCACCAAATGGTTCTTCAAAAATTTATCTTTGATCTCTCGCATAAAATTTTGTGCGATATGCCTAATACAGTAGACATGCTTAGACGGGGGGTCATGCCAACCATTTGCCGGATTGTTGTATGCGCTGTCAATAGAAGCGTGCCTAAGCAGCAGTTGTTTCTCTTTCTACCAGAGCAAAGGCTATTGGAAAAATATTGTTGTTTCCATCTTGCGCGACCGCCATTAGCAATGTTCCCTTGTATTTCCCATACAACCAGGTTCCATCAATTTGAATAATCGGTTTGCAAAAACCAAATCCGATGATGCATGGTCGAAACGCCCAGAAAAGTCTATGGAAGATTCCATTACCTTCGAGAGGGGTTCCATCTTGGGATTGTGTCGGCAGTGTCTCCAATATAGTAACAGTCCCAGGTGAATACAATTGAAGTGCAGCCAGGTAGCGAGGAAGTTGTTGGTAGGATTCCTCCTAGTTGCCGTAGACTTTTTCAATTGCTTTTTGCTTCGCTAACCAAGCCTTTATGTACGACGGTCTATATTTGAACACAGAAACGCAATGGGAAATAATCGTCTTCACCTTCAGTGATGGGTCAGCTTCGATGAGAGGTACGATGGTATGACATATCATATCATGACTTAGTTTCCGATGATCTTGTGCCATATTTGTGTTGACGCAAGTGTGGGCTTGAGAAATCGAACGTATCACCCAAGCATTAAATTTCTTCCTAAATGATGCCTTCAGCATGTATCCACACTCCGGGTTTCTGCATAAATTAGTGACTCTTTCTGGATTTGAGCGACCAGCTTTGAAATCAACACAGTTTGCTAAGTGCCAGTTTTTTATAGCTAGCATACAATCGTCCTTCGAATGAAACGTGTCACCCTCTTTTAACTCCTCGTTTGACCTCATATATGGGTTGTAGAACATATCAGACGATGGCTCATCCTCCCCCAAATTAAGTGTTGTGAAGTGCGCAGGAGGTGAATATGCATGCGCATCAGGTACTGGAACTTGTTCTTCATCTTTGGAACCACGGTTCACCAACTTATCAACTACATCTTCTACTTCAGTTTCTTCATCGACGACATCTTTTGAGACTGCATATTTTGTGACGGTTCAATTTGTTCAACCACTATGTACAACTCCAGATAATCATAACCATAATACTCATGGTTAAGGAACATGTTTTAAACCTCTATGTCAGTTTGTATCTGTGCTTGATAAAACTTGACCGAGTTGTCGGGTTGAACGTATGGTTGTTGGTAAAATAATTGAGAGATTGGTTCTCTAATTTTGGACTCGATTTTCTTTTTTAGATACGAGAAATCCACTTTTCTATTTAGAGCAAAACGTGTGGAGTTAGTGTTTCTAAATAGAAAACCGTTTGTGTCGCAGTGGTAAGTCTCACCATTCAAGTGAACACGAACTTTGTATTGCGAGGTGGATGTCATAATTTTGATGGAAGAAATATTTGTGATAAGTATTTGTGTGTTTTCTTTATGATAAGTATTTGTGAACGAAGAATATGTTTTGTGTTAAAATATTTGTGAAGTGGTTCATATATAATACATGCAAAACATTAGATAGTTGCAATAATACATGAAAGAATCAACCTTGACAAGACTTATGCATGCCATATGCGTACACCTAAGGAATCTCTTACACCTATCCTTACACTTTTACATGCATGCAGACTATGGAATCTCTTACACACCTAGGCATGGAGGAAGTCGCCAAAGGGGGGTGGCGACTACATTGACTTTTAGGAGTTGTCGCCAAGGGGGGTGGCGACTACATTGCTTTTTAAGAGTTGTCGCCAAGGGGGTGGCGACTTGCTTCGAGGCCAATTTCCAACCATTGCATGCACTTGTCTTGTCACACTTATTTATATGTTTTTATTGTGTTTCTTTGGCTATAAATAAGTTCACATTCTTGTTCATTTTCATCATCACCAAACAATTTTCATCAGAGCAAATCGTCTATTCTATAACTCCTGCAAACATGTCTCTCCTAACTATGGGTCAAGAGCATCGAGGAACCATTTCAAACATTGCCGAATACGTAAGTTTTAGTTTACTCAATTCAATTTATTTATTTATGGTTCAAACATTTAATTTATTTAATTAAGTTTACTCATTTCAAACATTCAAATACTTATGGTTCAATATTTTTTTATAGGATTTCACAAGATTTCGGACCTGTGCGAAACCGATGGATGCTCCCGACCCTTGGATTGTGTCTTATATTGAACGTGCGGGATTTTGGAAGGTAATGAATTTAATACATACCACAATTGATACTAAGTTTATATTAGCATTGTGTGAGCGTTGGAGGCCCGAGACTCATACTTTTCACCTTCCAACGGGTGAATGTACCGTCACGCTAGAGGACGTGTACATGTTATTGGGTCTCTCAACAAATGGGAAAGCTGTGTTTGGAAATGTCCAACAACCCATTGCTCTATGCATCGAAATTTTGGGTGTATATTTAATAGAGGGTGAGGGCCGAGAAAGAGGTAGGGGTCAAGGTCTTAAGCTTGCGGGCCTTCAAAAATGTTATGACGAGCTTAGGTTGGATCAGTTTTCTAGCGAAGAAAATAAACTATATAAAGCTAGAATGTATATTATGTTATTATTTGGTAGGTTTCTATTTCCCGAAGGCATGGGGAATAATGTCAATTTTATGTACTTGTGTCTGCTTGAGGACATTGATGAAATTAAGACGTATAGTTGGGGTTCGGCGGTGTTGGCTTACCTCTATAGCTCCTTGTGCAAAAGTGCAACAAAGGATACTTGTACATTTAATGGATGTGCATTCTTGCTACAAGCATGGGGATGGTGGAGAATGCCGGTATTAGCCCCTGAAAACCCGCACATTTACGTCTTCCCTTACGCGTCAAGGTAACTTAATGATCTTATTTTAATTAGTGTATTTTTTTCTATTATTAATTGTAACTATATTGATTTTTATTTTTGGATGTGTTTAGGTTTAATGCAACTGGGTTAGATTACACCAAGACGCCTGTAAACAAAATAATTTTTTACCGCCAACTCTTGGATCGACTTCGATCCCAAGATGTAATACCACTAAAACTTCCCATTTTCTAACTATATTTGTAAAATAAACTATCTTCTATAATTTGAAATTAATATTTTTTTCTTTGCAGTTTATTTGGAGACCGTACTTGAAACTGGACCATGAACCCGACCCTAAAGAGGTGGTTGTTTGGACGAGAAAATCACCCATCATACGGTTCACCACTGTGGAGATGCACCAAAGTGACCGTGTAAAGCTCCAATTCGGCATGCACCAAGGTATCCCTGACCCCCCTGAGAGTTTGGAACCTTGGCATTTGCAAAAGGTCAGCCAACAGTAAAAAATTGGAAGACGTTCGCTAGAGAGCACCATAAAATATGGGCTCGTCGTTCCACCATTGTCCTACAATTTCCTGTGGCGCCGGCCGAAATGAAACCAACAGCCGAATATGTCGACTGGTACAGAACGATCACAAATCCTGAAATGTTTGTGTCTGACCCTTTCTATTTGGCGGACCCGCAAGCACAACAACCATATTTCCAACAACAACAACAACCAAATATTTTCCAACAACAACAACAACAAAATTTCCAACAACAACAACTGTCACCATATTTCCAACATCAACAACCACCACCAAATTTCCAATAACAAAATTACCCACAACAACAACCACCCAATTACCAACAACAACCAATAAACCAACAACCACCTATTTACCAACAACAACAACAATTCCAACAATACCACCACCAACAACCATTTCAAACTCAACCACAAACGCAACCCCACCACCTACTCTTCCAAGAACTCAATATGGCGGGCTCTTCTAGATCATCACCACTTACCCCCGACATAGGCATACAAGAAGAATACCCGCCATACAACTCACTCGACCAACAAACATCACAATATAGCCTTATAATAACTAAATAATATTAAAATTATAAAAATAGAATTTTGTTAAATTATAAGAATCAGACATATAACCTTTAAAATTATTAGGATGGTAGTTTTTACCAACTTCTACATGAATTTCTTTGATATTTAATTGTCAAAGAGATGAGAATTATATATTCTATAATTACAATATTTCTCATCTAATGCAATTCTTATTAATTTTATTTATAATATTAATCATACAATATATTAATAAAATAAATTTAAAAAATAATTATACATAATAATATTACTTCCTTTGTCCCTAAATATAAGACCAGGTAACAAAATTACGCTAATTAATAAAGTTGTTTAGAGTATTAAATTTAGAGTGAAGACCCATTTTGGTACCTCACAAAAACTACAGAACCCAAATTAGTCCTCTACAAAAAAAGGAGGATAAGATTTGTATTGAGAAGGAATTGAACTCAAGACATTTAAGTCACATCCTATGCCTTTACCACTAAGCCAACGTACACTAGTGACAAATAATTCGCATGATTTATAGTAATATTAAACAATTTTAAATTTAAAACAAAAAACATAAATTTTGATACCGACGGGTCTCAAACCCAAGTCCCTTCAAATTAAATAGTAGTCACTTTATTGTAAATATGAAAAATAATCTAAGAGGGTTGCATGAATTAGATTAATTGATATTAGTAAATTTTTCTCGATAATGAATGTTAACAATGTTCTGATTTTTTTGAAACTATTATAACAATTTCGAAAAAATTAGAACAACATTGCTAACATTCATAATCGAGAAAAATTCACTAATACCGATTAATCTAACTGATTCACCCACTCTTAGATAATTTTTCATATTTACAGTAAAGTGACTATCATTAAATTTGAAGTGACTTGAGTTTGAGACCTCATGGATACAAATTTTATATTTTATATTTTAAATTTAGAATTGTATAATATTACTATAAATCATGCAAATTATTTGTTGCTAGTGTATATTGGCATAGCGGTAAAGGCATAAGATGTGATTTAAATGTCTTGAGTTCGATTCCTTCTCAAAACAAATCTTATCTTTTTTTATATTTTAAAATCTGAATTGTTTAAAAATAAAATCAAAATAAAAATAAAAATATCAATTTAGTATTTAGAAAATGAAAAATTAAAAATAAAATACGACTTGACGGTCCAGTCACGGTTTAAAAGTAGAAGAAAAAACCGGTTTGAAAAAAATTATTTACAGAAAGACTAATTTGATCCGGTTATATTTTGTAAGGGATTAAATCGGGTCCTTTTTTTGTGGAGGACTAATTTGGGTTCTGTAGTTTTTGTGAGGGACCAAAATGGGTCTTCACTCTTAAATTTATTGACTATTTGTACAATTTTACATACATATGTAATTATTATTTATTGTAGAAAAAGATGTGATATAATTAGGGGTGTGTAACACCCCATATTTTCCATTTATTAATTTAATTGGGATTTAAATTATTTATTGGAAATTATTTGGCTTTTGTTGAATTATGGGAGAATTGTGATGTAGTTAGTAGAGGGGAGGTGTTATTTGTGTAGGCTTTTACTAACTATTGACTCTATTTCCATAAAATAAGAAATAAGGAAAAATTGGAAATTGGAGAAAACAAAGAGTCAGAGAAGAGAAGAGGAATACGTGAAAGAGAGCCTTGAAGGAAGAAGAGGGAGAACCAAGAACACTTGCTAAGGTAAGGGAGGGCTCTCCAATTATCATCTATTATGTTTTCATAAATGATAGAATTGATTGGGTAGATTAGTCTCTATATTATATATGTTCTAGGTTTTGGGATTTTGAGGTTTTCAGGTTCAATTGTGTGTTTTGATGCAATCGAATGTGTATGAATGATTATGAAGGTTAGATGAAATTATGTTGTGTTTGAATGATGTCAAATTGCTAGAATTGGTTCCTTTTTGGTGTATAATTCATATTGGTATGAAATGATGAGGAGTAGAGGGGCTGAGATGCTGTCAAAACTGAGTTTTTGGGTATGTGCACGCTGTAACCGGGTAACAACCATGTTGTAACCGATTACAACGTGGTAAAATAAGAAAATTGGGCAATTTTGACTGCTGTAACCGATTATCCCCCCTATTGTAACCGGTTACAGGCGAATTTCAATAATAGGGAATAGGTTGACGTAAACGTGTAACCGGGTAGCGCCCCTGCGGTAACCGATTACACCTGATGTTGTTCGGCAAAATATTTTCTAAAATTCATATCTTTTGAACCGTACTTCCGTTTTGAGCGCCGTTTTGAGCGTTGTGTTAATAATTAAAAATTATATATAATTAAATAACATTTTGGGGCAGTAGCCAATTTTATTCAAAAACTCCGATTAAATTATTTTGATGATGTTATACATCGTAGACATATGTGGTATTATGTAACAATGTGATTGATGTGGTTATAATATGATTGTATTGTAATTATGGTAATGGTTGTGATTGATATATGTTTGATTATTGAACGATGTTGAAACATGTACATACTAATGGGTGATGTTAACGGTGAGTTATGGTGAGATGATATTGTTCATCAAATCGGTGATGTTTGTAAGTATGTTATATGTTACAAGCATTCATAATCATATTGTTGGTTGAATCCCAATGATGTTTTGGATCAGTGGATGGCATAATTCCCATTGTGTGGAATTAGTGTTGGCAGGGCCGTATCTCGGTGATGTTTAGATCGGTCGGATGAGTTAATCCCATGATGATGAATTGGTACCACATGCATAGTGTCAGTGCATTGCATATATGTATCGGTGCTATAACATGAGTGGAAGAGTTCTAGTGTTATTTCACGGTGATTGTGAATGATTGTTTATGATGTTGTTGATGAATGAATCTCTGAAAATCAGAATATGTTATAATTGGGTGATTAATATGCTTATGAGATGTTATTATTTGTGAGTTCATAACATTTGTTAATTGTGATGAGACTCACCCTTACTGTTGATGTTATTCAGATTGAAGAGTAGCTGCTTTTTCCCGGTGAGGATAGCTTATAGGCTAGTCCATTAGTATTAGTGTCGGTGTCATGCTCTGAAATGTAACACTGGGGAACGGTTGTTTGGAGAGTTGTTTAATAACTCATAATTTTATTTTGATTGAATAACTCGTGAAGTTTTTGGAGATGATGAACGATGGTTTTATGTTATTCAATTTCTGAACCTTTCCGCTGTGTTAACATGTTTCGGTGAATGTTATATATTGAGTTCCTCGTGATAGCATGACACGTGTTTTCTTAAAATATGGTTTTTTTCCGAAGAATTGTAGCATCCTTTTACATGTTACTCAAAATTAATTACTATTTTCTGTTGTCTTTAGAAGGGTGTTACAGGGTGTGTTTGGAAAAAAAATAATTAATGCACTTTAAAAGTTGAAGAGGGTCTTAAAAAAAGTACAAAAAAAAAACTCAATAAA
The DNA here is from genome assembly GCF_029867415.1 of Vicia villosa. Lineage (NCBI taxonomy): Eukaryota > Viridiplantae > Streptophyta > Magnoliopsida > Fabales > Fabaceae > Vicia > Vicia villosa. Next base: position 30,188,181 of record NC_081185.1, on the reverse strand, counting down.
ATCTTTATAATTAGGGACAGAGGTAGTATAAATTACAGAAAAATTTCAAATAAATCATATTATCAAAGAAAAATAAAATTATATTTTCACATTATTATAAAATCATGCGGTCCGACCAATGACCCACTGGCCCGAACAGTAATCCAATGATCCAATAGCTTGACAGGGTTAAGGTTTGATCTAGATTTTAAATCATTGCAAAATAATACAGAATTTAATTTGAATATATTAGAGCAAAATAGAATCACTCGAGTACAAGTTTCTCTCTAGAACTATGAAGGAGATGGTCTTGCGTTAGCATATTGTATATGTCGAGATTTTTATTAGGCCGGATGACGAGCTATGTGCACACGTGGGACTCAATTTCCTAGGCTCTTGAAGGAGCATAAAAAACAGAGTCGTTATCAGCAATCAAATGGTTGAGTAGGTTACTAAGTGGTTAAATATCGGGTATGTTACAAACGAATAGTAAAATGAGATGATTACAAATGGTTAATGGCTATTATATCCTATTAACACCATGCCCATTCGACATCCAGGAAGGGAAGGGCTGGTAGTATAAGTAGGGCCTTCAACAACGTCAAAAGGGGGAAGAGACGCATGATTAACACCAAAAGGGATGGAAACATGAAAATCAGAGAGCAACCCAGTTTCCACTACTCGTATCTCCTAAGAAAAATCTTAAATATCCCCTAAACACATAATTGTTGAGGTCTCATCTGATTAACTTTAGGGAGACTATCCAAAAATATTTTTCTAAAAAATTTGACATCCATTTTGGGGTCTTGGTAAAACTTACATGAGCCTAAAGATTATTTAAACAACCTGTACATATTTGGAATATTTAGGCCAATTAGTAAGGTTGGTAGAAAGTGTTAGAACAAGATTTGTTCTGATCAATATTCTTGTTTTGATGATAACAATGTATATGAATTTTGTATAAGACAATGTGGTACTCTAATCCTTTACATTTTCCATTTCAGGAATTATATAAGGAGTACGCACAATTCAGCGCCAAAAGCACTGACTCAGAAGGTTCAAGAATGCAACATCAGAACATGCTCTCGCAAGACATCAGAAGATGGTCAATAGAATCAGAACATGGTCTATGAAGCATCAGAAGAACATGAGATCAGAAGCAGAAGCACTGAAGTTCTTATGGTATCACGCTCAAGCACTTCAAAGTCAGAAGATAAGAAGATGCTTTGCACCAAGCTGTTTGACTTTGATTACTCAAACATTGTATTCACAAACATCAGATCAGAAGCAAGTACAAGATGACAGGCTACGCTGACTGACAAAAGGAACGTTAGAAGCTACAAAAGGCAAACTCAGTAGAAGCAGCAAAAGCAAGGCTCGAGGTAGTTGACAAAAGAGTGAAATATTAAATGCAAAGCTGTACGGAACACGCAACGCATTAAATGCTCCCAACGGTCATCTTCTCAAATGCCTATAAATATGAAGTTCTGATCAGAAGCACAATAACAACTCTTGCAAAATACTGAAACGCTGCTGAATTCATTACTCACGAACTTCATCTTCAATCTCACATCAATTGTAATATTTAGTGAGAGTTAGGCTTAGAACTTAAGAGAAATATCACAGTTGTGATTATAGCTTTCTAAGAAGCACTTGAATACTCTTGTAAACATTTATTTTACATTGATTGTAAAAGGTTCCTAGAGTGATCAGTGAGATCAGTAGACTCTAGAAGACTTAGAAGTTTCTAAGTGGTGTATTCCTAGAGTGATCAAGTTGTGATCAGTATACTCTAGAAGACTTAGAGGGTATCTAAGTGGAAAACCATTGTAATCAAGATTGATTAGTGGATTAAATCCACAGTTGAGGTAAATCACTCTAAGGGGGTGGACTGGAGTAGTTTCGTTAACAACGAACTAGGATAAAAATAATTGTGTTAATTGTTTTTGTCTTAAGAGTTTTTAAAGTCACACTTATTGAAAGCCCCCCTTTCTAAGTGTTTTTCTATCCTTCAATTGGCATCAGAGCGCCGGTTTTAGGTGTAAGCACTTAACCGTGCTAGAAAAAGATTCAGGAAGAGAAAAACGCTAAGTCAATATGGTTGATACACCAACTGCTGCATCAACTCCTACACCTGTTGCTAATGATCAAAACAACAATGGAAATGGATATTCTAGACCACCAGTATTTGATGGTGAAAACTTTGAATACTGGAAAGATAGATTGGAAAGTTACTTCCTTCGTCTAGATGGTGACTTATGGGATATACTTGTGGATGGTTACAGACATCCTGTAATGCTGGAGGAGTAAAGATGTCAAGACAAGAAATGAGTGATGATCAAAAGAAACAATTCAAAAATCATCACAAGTCTAGGACTATTCTGCTGAATGCTATTTCTCATGCTGAATATGAGAAGATATCAAACAGAGAAACTGCCCATGACATCTTTGAATTCTTGAAGATGACTCACGAAGGAAATGCCCAAGTCAAGGAGACTAAAGCTCTTGCATTAATCCAGAAGTATGAAGCCTTCAAGATGGAGGATGATGAAAACATTGAAACAATGTTCTCAAGATTTCAAACTCTAACTGCTGGATTAAGAGTGCTTGACAAGTGATATAAAAAGGCTGATCACGTCAAGAAGATCATCAGAAGCTTGCCCAGAAGATGGGGCCCAATGGTGACTGCATTCAAGATTGCTAAGAATCTGAATGAAGTCTCTCTTGAAGAGTTGATCAGTGCTCTGAGGAGTCATGAAATAGAGCTGGATGCTAATGAACCTCTGAAGAAAGGTAAGTCTATTTCTTTAAAATTAATTAATAAAAAATGCACTAACGCTTTTCAGGCTGAAGAAGAAGATTCTAAAGAGTCAGAATGAGAAGAAGAAGAAGATAAACTGTCCATGATCTCCAGAAGGGTAAACCAACTCTGGAAGAGAAAACAGAGGAAGTTCAAGAACTTCAGAAGTTCAAAAAAACCTGAAAGAGGAGAATCTTCTGGTCTTAGAAGATCTTACAAAAAGAAGGTCACGTGCTTTGAATGCAAGGAGCCAGGTCACTACAAGAGTGAGTGTCCAAAGCTTCAGAGGGAAAAGCCCAAGAAGAAGTTTCAAAAGAAGAAAGGCCTTATGGCTACTTGGGACGATTCAGATTCATCAGAATCAGAATCAGACTCTGAAGATGAGCAGGCAAACATTACGCTCATGGCCATTGTTGATGATGGATCAGAATCTACATCAGACTCAGATTCTGAAGAGGTATTTTCTGAACTATCTAGAGAAGAGTTAGTTTCTAGTCTAACTGAAATTCTGGAACTCAAGGCTCAACTTAGTATCAAATACAAAAAGCTGAAGAAACTATTTGAATCTGAAACTAAGAAGCTTGAAGTAGAAAGTTCTGAACTGAAGGAAAAAGTTTTAAAATTATCCAAAGATGTTGAATCATCTCCTGGTTCAGAAAAGTCGATTCCAAGTATGAACAATATTCTTAAGGAATATGACTTGAGTTTTAGAAAGTTTTTATCTAGAGGTATTGGAAGAAGTCAACTTGCCTCTATGATATATGCAGTTAGTGGAAATAAGAGAGTTGGCATAGGCTATGAGGGTGAAACCCAATACAAACTTGAATCTGTGGATGATATGAAAATCACATACAAGCCATTGTATGATCAATTCAATTATGGCCACTCCCATGATATTAGGCTCACATCACATGCTAAAAGTTTTCACATTACACACACTAAGAAGCATGTGACACATACTAGAAAATATCATGTAACTCAAACTAAGGAATATCATGTTGTTCCTCCTGTTATTTATCATGCTAAACCCAAGTTCAATCAGAACTTGAGGAGAACTAACAAGAAAGGACCCAAGAAATTGTGGGTACCTAAGGAAAAGATTATCCCTGTTGCAGATATCCTTGGATGCAAAGAAGACAAAGGAAAGCATGTCATGGTACCTGGACTCTGGGTGCTCGCGGCACATGACGGGAAAAAGGTCTATGTTCCAAGACCTGGTGCTTAAATCTGCTGGAGAAGTTAAGTTTGGAGGGAACCAGAAGGGCAAGGTTATTGGCTCAGGAACCATAAGTATTGGTAACTCTCCTTCCATAACTAATGTTCTGCTAGTAGATGGATTAGCTCATAACTTATTGTTCATAAGTCATTTAAGTGACAATGGTTATGACATAATCTTTAATCAAAAGTCTTGTAAAGCTATTAGTCAGAAGGATGACTCAATCCTATTTACAGGCAAGAGAAAGAACAACATTTACAAGATTGATCTTCAAGATCTTAAGAATCAGAAGGTAACTTGTCTTATGTCTGTTAGTGAAGAGCAATGGGTCTAGCACACAAGATTAGGCCATGCTAGTTTGAGAAAGATTTCTCAGATTAACAAACTAAATCTGGTCAGAGGACTCCCTAATCTGAAATATAAATCAGATGCTCTTTGCGAAGCATGTCAGAAAGGGAAGTTTTCCAAACCTGCATTCAAGTCTAAGAATGTTGTCTCTTCCTCTAGGCCGTTAGAACTTCTGCACATTGATCTGTTTGGCCCAGTCAAAACAGCATCTGTCAGAGGGAAGAAATATGGATTAGTCATCGTAGATGATTATAGCCGATGGACATGGGTAAAGTTCTTGAAACACAAGGATGAGTCTCATACAGTGTTCTTTGACTTTTGCACTCAGATTCAATATGAGAAAGAGTGTAAAATCATAAAGGTCAGAAGTGATCATGGTGGCGAATTTGAGAACAGATTCTTTGAGATTTATTTCAAAGAAAATGGTATTGCCCATGATTTCTCTTGCCCTAGAACTCCACGGCAAAATGGAGTTGTAGAGCGAAAGAATAGGACTCTACAAGAAATGGCCAGAACCATGATCAATGAAACCGATATAGCTAAGCATTTCTGGGCAGAAGCAGTAAACACTGCATGTTATATTCAGAATAGAATCTCTATCAGACCTATTCTCAATAAGACTCCTTATGAACTGTGGAAGAACAGAAAGCCCAACATTTCATATTTCCATCCTTTTGGATGTGTATGTTACATTCTGAACACTAAAGATCATCTGAATAAGTTTGATTCTAAGGCACGGAAGTGTTTCCTTCTTGGATATTCTGAACGCTCAAAAGGCTACAGAGTATACAATACTGAAACATTGGTTGTTGAAGAATCAATCAATATCAGATTTGATGATAAGCTTGGTCTTGAAAAGCCAAAGCAGTTTGAGAATTTTGCAGATATAGAAATCTCTATTTTAGACGCTGAAGAACCTAGAAGCAAAGTATCAGAAGATCAAGTTGCTGCTTCATTAGAGAATCTCAGAATTTCTGAAGAGCCAACTATCAGAGGATCTTCTAGACTCAACTCTGCTCACTTAGAAGATGTTATCATTGCGAAGAAAGAAGATCCTATCAGAACAAGAGCATTCGTTAAGAACAATGTAGAATGTCAATTTGGTCTAGTATCTCCTATTGAGCCAACTTCTGTTGATCAAGCTCTAGAGGATGCTGACTGGATAATTGCCATGCAAGAAGAACTAAATCAGTTTACAAGGAATGATGTCTGAGATCTTGTTCCAAGACCAAAAGGATTTAACATCATTGGAACTAAGTGGGACTTCAGAAACAAGCTAAGCGAAAAAGGAGAAGTTGTAAGAAACAAAGCCAGACTGGTTGCTCAGGGCTATAGTCAGCAAGAAGGTATTGATTATACTGAAACCTTTGCACCAGTGGCCAGGTTAGAATCTATTCACTTATTAATTTCTTTTGCCACTCAACATAACATCACTCTGTATCAGATGGATGTTAAGAGTGCCTTCTTAAATGGTTATATAGATGAGGAAGTTGATGTCCACCAACCTCCTGGTTTTGAACACTCTAAGTCTCCAGAACATGTTTTTAAACTAAAGAAGTCATTATACGGACTGAAGCAAGCTCCTAGAGCTTGGTATGAAAGATTAAGTTCTTTCCTTCTGGATAATGGTTTCACTAGAGGAAAAGTGGATACTACTCTCTTTTGTAAAACCTTTAAAAAGGATATTTTAATTTGCCAAATTTATGTTGATGATATTATCTTTGGAACCTCTAATGCTACACTTGGGAAGGAGTTTGCTAAGTCTATGCAGGCTGAGTTTGAAATGAGCATGATGGGAGAACTCAAGTACTTCCTTAGGATCCAGATCAATCAAACTTCTGAAGGAACTTATGTTCATCACACCAAGTATGTGATAGAACTTCTGAAGAAGTTTAATCTTTCAGAAAGCAAAGAAGCAAAAACTCCTATGCATCTAACGTGTGTTTTAGGTAAGGATGAGGTAAGTAATAAGGTAGATCAGAAGCTCTACAGAGGTATGATTGAATCTCTTCTATATCTTACTGCTTCTAGACCTGATATTTTATTCAGTGTTTGTCTGTGTGCAAGATTCCAATCAGATCCTAGAGAATCTCACTTAACAACTGTTAAGAGAATTCTGATGTATCTGAAAGGTACTACTAATGTTGGTTTAGTCTACAGAAGATCTGAAGAATACAACTTAGTAGGATTCTGTGATGCTGATTACGCTGGAGATAGAGTTGAAAGGAAAAGTACTTCTGGAAGTTGTCAATTTCTTGGAAGTCACCTGATCTCCTGGTACAGCAAGAAGCAAACTACAATTGCCCTCTCTACAACAGAAGCAGAATATGTTGCTGCTGCTGGATATAGTACACAGATGCTCTGGATGAAGAGTCAGCTAGAAGATTACCAGATATATGAGAGTAACATTCCTATCTTCTGTGATAATACTTCTGCTATCTGTTTATCTAAGAATCCAATCTTACATTCCAAAGCTAAACATATTGAGATTAAACATCATTTCATTAGGGACTATGTTCAGAAGGGTGTTCTATCTTTAAACTTTGTTGATACAGACCATCAATGGGCTTATATCTTTACAAAACCCCTTGCTGAAGATAGGTTTAAATTCATTCTGAAGAATATCAGTATGGATTTATGCCCAGAATGAAAAGATGAGAAGTTATGATATATGGATTAGATTTGAAATGATCAGTTTTATTTTCTTATAAGAAGTTCTGAATGTTGATCAGTTAGATATTCGGATTATGTTATTGCTAACATTTCATATGTCTAAGTTGATTCAGAATCTTTTTTAAAGCAAAACAGCTGTCACCAGCTATTCCAGAAGATGAACACGTGTTCACTCTAATTGGACAAGCATGCGTGCAGTTGATGAGACGCCGTCCTAGGTAACTGTGCAAATCATTTCAAATATCACGTTTTACCCTAACGTCACTCATCATTAAATGCTAATTGATTCAATCTCTGTAATCTTGTTCATTTAGAAACATATTGTATTTCATTTCAAATTCGTGCCTATATAAAATCATCTCCATAACATTTCATCTCTTTCCATTCTCTCTCTTTGTTCGTTGTCTGTATTTGTTCATCTCTCTCTCTCTCTCTCTCTCTCTCTCTCTCTCGTTTTGCATAAACCCTAGTTTCTAAACCTTAATCTGAGTGTGAATCCATGGCTTCATATTCAAATGTTCAACGCAAGGCATCATCGTCACATCAAGTTCAACAAAAGAAATATGCAAATCTTCCTTTGAAGTCTTGTTCGATTACTTATGATGAATTGGAGGTTCTCTGCGAAATAATGGTGGATTTTGAAAATCTTATGGCACATGATTTCAAAACCAAAACTGCAATGATAGTACAAGGATGGTCAAATTTCTTTGAAAGGTTGATTGGACCAGTTTATCCCTTATTAATTAAGGAATTCTGGACACATGCTACGGTTACTTCAACTGCCATCATCTCCTTTGTGCTAGGGCATGAAGTTGTTGTGACTGAGAAGCTGATAAGGAAATTGTATGGTTTTGATGGTATAGATGGAATCACTGGTGCTTTTCATGGAAGAACTGATTGGGATAAAATTGATCGAGAGTTGTTTTCTTCTGGTGTTGCCTCTCCCTTCACGACTGACTTGAAGCCTTCCTACAGAGTATAGGCTGAGATCATTCTGGGATCTCTCTATCATCAAACTCTTTCATAGCCCTTTTTTGTAGTAGTGAACCATCAAACTCTGCTACCTATGTCAATCAGGATCAGAAGTATATATTATTCTGCATTGAAAAAGGCACGGGAGTCAATCTACCACACATTCTTTTTCAACATCTGAAGACAAATATTGAAGAATCAAGAGATGAAGAATGTCAGAAGTATCCCCAACTCAAGAAGAATACTATTCCTTTTGGAAGAATGATTTTAGATATTCTGATTGAGAGTGGCTTGATAGATATTCTGAGAGCAGTTGGCTTGTCTCAGAACTTGACTGCTATCCGAGGGAGTATTTTGAATGCTCAGCCTCTAAAAAGGATGCAGCTGATTGAAAAGGTGACCACTCCTTCAAAAGTGTTTCCAGATATTCTGACAAGAAGAACTCCTGTTGTGAGTTTCTCTCACATGTTCAAAGAGGAGCTAGACAAATCTGCTAAACGCTATCTGAAGTCATGTGTTAAAGCTCAAAATTTTGTTGATCCTGCTTGGATTCGAGGAAGAACTCTTCCATCTCTGGATGAGTTAAGAAAGAAGGAAAAGAAGAAGAAAGAAAATAAACTGAAGAGAAAGGTCGCAGAAGAAGGACCTGATGCTAAGCAAGCAAAGAAGCATAAGAAACCTAAAGAGTCTCTCAAAATACCTAGAACTGAAGAACAGCTTGAGAAGCTCATTCATAAAATTTACCATGCAGATTCTTCTGACCTTCCCCCCTCAGAAAAAGCCTCCTCCTTCTGTAATTCCATCCTCTTCCACAACCACAAACAGAAACCAACCACTTCTTTCTACACCAGTTTTAAACCCTCAACCACTAAATGCTATCTTCCCCCAAATTCCTTTTGAAAATATATTCTCAACCACCTCCTCCACAGATTCTTCATCCTCCTTAACCTCTTCTATCACCCCTGCTTTGTTCTCAAGAGAATCTAAACCCTATAATCTTCTTTACCCTGACTATCGTTTCACCTTCAATCCTCCTGAACCCTCTATTTATACTTGTTATGACGTGTTAATGTATAAGGTCAGAACAAGGTTGGATACTCTGAAAGCTGCTCATGACTCCAAGATAGATCATGTTGCTACTGGCAAGTTGTGGAAAATCTTTGAGAAGGATATTTAGACTGATTTTCTGAACATCCAGAAGAGATGCTTGACTGATGCCTCTGGATCTTCTGGTTACTTTTTGGAGTTAGATGATGGTAAATACTATCACCCCATCAGGAGCTGGAAATCTCTTGAAGAGAAGGAATTTTCTGAGAGCTTGAAGAAGTTCATCCTCTTGCTATGGTCGTGTGGAAGCCTCATTACCATGTTCTGATTGGAGACTTTTAGTCCATATTCAACTGGCTTAGGGAGAATCCCTCTGATAAAGCACCAAGTATGGTATATCCAGAAGTTGAATACCCATCAGAAACTGCTGCTCCTACACCTCCTTAGAATTTGGATGCAATTCTTTTGGCTCTAGAAACTCCAGATGATGATATCCCTTCTCCTGTGTACGTTGAATTTGCTTCAGAATCAGAAGCTGATGCTGAAACTCAAGATGCTAAGAATCATCCTGCTATGCAATCTCCTGCTAAGGAAAATCAAGCTGATGTTCTCATGGTCGATGCTGCTGAGAATCCTCCTCTTATGGACAATAGCTGTGAAGCTTCTTCTGCTGGACCTTTTGTTTTGATAAACACCATGAAGGCTCTTCAATAGAATCAAGCTGATCTTGCTTCTCGTCTGGACAAGCATGAGGATACTCACAATAAGTTCAGATCTTTTATGAAGACGCAGACTGAAAGCACTACTGAGATTAAAAACCTTCTGGCCAAATTAGCTTCTAAGCTAGGCTAGTCGTAGTTTGTCTTGGTCTTAGATGTTTTCTTGTTTTATGCATCCGTTTCTTGCATCTGCTTCTATCCCTATTGTACCTCTGATATATTTTGTTCATCAATGAAATCATTATCTTCTTCACTTTATGTGTCTTTTATCATCTGAATCTTTTAATGCTTTTTGATGTTATGACAAAAAGGGGGAGGAACATGATAATTGATTTGGTTTATTATATCAGTTGCTGGGATTAAGTCTCAACATTCCTAACATTATTTTCAAGTTCTATGTCTTTGAGAGTTTTTGCAGGATTGAAGATATTCTGAAAAAGCTCAACATGAGAAGCAAATACATGGGGAAAAGCAATTCTTTAAAGAAGCATGTTCTTGGAGAATTGAAGCAAGCTTAGTGATGTGAAGCTTCAAGATCAGTAGCAAGAAGTGTGTTCTGATATTCTCTTTGTAGAATATGCTCTAATACATTTTCTTCTCTTAATTGCTCTGATGTTCTTTCTTAAAAGAATGTTCTGATCCGTTCATGCTCTGATTATTTTCGTCTAGTATGCTCTGAAACATTTCAGGATGGAAAGATGCTCTGATGATGCTCTGATATGTTCAAGAATGTTCTGGTACAATCAAGCATGCTATGATTCAAGAAGAAATTCAAAGCTCTGAAGCTGTCATATGGAAGCAAGAAGCAGAAGCTCTGAATGTTCTGAAGTTCTAGGCAAAGTGAACGTCTCTACCGAAATGGAAAATACTCAGGGAAGTCTTTTATTTATAAAGTCTTCTAGTATTTATTTCAAGGGGAGATTGTTAATCTCAGGGGGAGACATATTCACACACTCTGATTATATGCTTATGCTATATCTGTGTAATTGTCTTTTGTCATCTGATATTCTGATTGCAAATTTATATCAATTATATATGTTTTTGTCATCATCAAAAAGGGGGAGATTGTTAGAACAAAATTTGTTCTGATCAATATTCTTGTTTTGATGATAACAATGTATATGAATTTTGTATAAGACAATGTGGTACTCTAACCCTTTGCATTTTCCATTTCAGGAAATATATAAAGAGTATGCACAATTCAGCGCTAAGAAGCACTGACTCAGAAGGTTCAAGATTGCAACATCAGAACATGCTCTCGCAAGACATCAGAAGATGGTCAAGCAGAATCAGAACATGGTCTATGAAGCATCAGAAGAACATGAGATCAGAAGCAGAAGCATTGAAGTTCTTATGGTATCACGCTCAAGCACTTCAAAGTCTGAAGACAAGAAGATGCTCTGCACCAAGCTGAATGACTCTAATTATTCAAACGTTGTATTCACAAATCTTAGATCAGAAGCAAGTACAAGATGACAGGCTATTAAGTCTAATCTCTGACTGACAAAAGGAACGTTAGAAGCTACAAAAGGCAAAGTCAGTAAAAGCAGCAAAAGCATGGCTCGAGGTAGTTGACAAAAGTGTGAAACATTAAATGATGCTTCTACCTATGAGTTCAAAGTTCAATCTTTTACCTCTGAAAATGGAGGTCCCGATCTTGCTTGGCGCTGTTACAGAAGTGTGGTAATGAGCTGGAAAGCTTCAGTGACCTCCAGGGATGGTGTTTGAATGCTTAGAATTCTTTGAGAATCTCTGCAACTTCAAACCCGATAGTACTTACAAAGGGAAAAATTCAAAGTGCAACAATGGAATATGAGAGTTACAATGATGAATGGATGATCTGGACAACTTCTATATGATATATGGAAGGTGTTTGGATGATTTTTTTGAACAATGTACTTAAGGAATGAAGTTTGGAAGGATAAGTCCTTTTGTGAAGCTTTAATGGAGGTATGGAAGTGATTCTGAGTTTTAGGGGTTGGGGAAGTGTTTGGAGGTGATCAACATCTTCCAAATGATGTATTGAACATGTTAGAAAGGTTGGTTTGCTACCATAACTTCTCTAACAAAAAATTGCTATGAAAATGCAAATGACACAAAAAATGGATTTTGGAATGAAGAGTGACTTTGGGATTTCTTGTCTTTGATCAAGGGAGCGATACCCTCTATTTATAGGCATGAATTAGGGTTTGTGGAGGGAAGAATCAGATTGAATTGATCTCCCATGTGATACTTGTACTTGGTTACTTATTCATGAAGAAAAGAGAAGGTTTGGTTTTCCATGGAAGGTACATAGCTTTAAGCATGCTTGATAGGCTTTGATCTGATCAAAGAGAGCTTGCTTGCTGATTTTAACTTGCTTTTGCTGCAAAGGAAACATGTTTAGAGGCTCAATGCAAGAGTGGTTGGATTAAAGCATCTTTACAAGAATGGAAGTGTGATCTTTATGCTTGAAATGGAATGATTCATTGTGTAATGGCTTAAGCATGTGGATCATAGCTCAAAAGAGCGTGTAAATATCTTATTATGGCCTCTTAAACAAGTTAAAGGACTTCTACTTTGGAGATTCTTTCAGATTTGGAGCAAATTCAAACTTTGTTCTTCACGTTCTTCTTCATTTTCAAGTGCCATGGAGCCATATTGACAAAATCATATCTCCTAGCTCAAGCCATGGAATTTCATGCTAATGGTCCCTTTGGGAAGCCCTTACTACATAATTCAATTCACTTGTTAAAATTTTTCTCAAAATCTTTTGGGATCATGGAGAAAAATGTCCACAAAGTTAGGAAAAATTCAAGTGAAAACACATTAAAAAATTTCTAAGTTTTTTGAACATAATCTTCTTAATTCCATATCTCTCAAAATAATCATTTTTTGTTGAAATGAGATAAGTGACAAATTTGTTTATTTGATCAAGATCTATTTCATGTTGGGAGATTTTTGAGTGTGTAGGTGAAATTTAAAGTTCCCAAAATGAGGTCAAAATCACTTAAAAACCCTAATTTTGACTTTTGTTGACTTTTTTATTCTTGATGAATTTTCTTGATTTCTCTTGGTAAAATGTCTTCAATAATCATATGTTGATGATTTGAATCCTCAAAAGTTCATGGTTGACCATTTTTCTCAAAAGTCAAAGGTTGACTCACACAGTTGACTTTTCTAGATGAACTGCAGTTTCGTGGATTCCACATGAATCAAGGTCTCCACTTCAAATGAATGATGTGAATGGATTATAATGTTGATTTGGATGCCTTTGAATCATGGTTTGAGTCTTGGATCCATGTCTTGATTAAAAGTCAACCCTCTAGTGGAATTAGGTCAAAACCCTAATTAGGGGTCTCAGGTGATCTTGGAAGTGATTGATCTTGAATTGGGCCATCTTTGGACTTGGATGCTGATGGGATAACCCTTTGAATAATAATAGAATGTTGAACTTCCTTCTGGGCCTCAAAACCCTAATTTTCTCAGTTTCCTCTTGATTAGTCTCCTGTCTTAGGACACAAGCAACAAACAACAAATTTTTTGTATTTTTGGTTAGCAAATGATATGCATGATGATAATGATGATCCTAATATTTGGAAATATGGTGGGATCTCAGTGGTCAAAAATTGGGGTATAACACATCACAATACACAACAAACGGTTCCAACAGATATGGAAAAATCAAAATAGGAGCGATTGCCAACCTTCTCTTAAGCTCTTTGATCCGCTGTCGCACGCGGGTCAAAAACGAGTAAAATTGCAAACTGTAGTAACAACGGTAACGGTAACTCGTGTATCGTCTCTCAAGGACTCTTGATTTTTATTAACTATAAGCTAAATCGATTAAGGGGGGGTTGGTTTGGTCGAAAAAATGATTATCAAAAGTGATTATGAAATTAAGCTGTTTTGAAATAAGTGATTATGGAAATAAGTCAATCTACCGATTCAGTTCCTACCAATCATCGATTATTAAAATCTCACTATCCTAAGCGGATTCCTTTCCCGTTCGATTACAATATAATCAACGAGCGTAACAATATCATACGAATGATGCTTTCCGTTTGCCGAATTAAGCATTCGGTTAGGCATACAGCGAATTAACGATTAAGCAACGATAAGCCGCAAATAAATTGGAAAACATAATTCAATCGAACCAAACAACATATATTACGAATATCAAATTAAGCAAAAGATAAACAAAATATATTATTGAAGGAAAAGGAATTTTATTGCAAAACTTATAATAATCTCATAGTTTAGGAACCTGAATTCGGTAGATCAACCAAAAGTGATTAGTTCGCCATGGATCAATTCGTACAAGCTTCAAGAATTTCGTGAATAGTGATGATGAACAGTATTTTCATGGCTGCCTAACCTAAGGAACAATAGCCAACCCGTTTCACAAACGAACTGGGTCAAAAACAAAACCCAGGCCCATTACTAATTGACCCGAAACTTAAAATATAAAGTGCTGCAGCTTTAAACGCAAAACTGGGAATTATCGGCTCCGAATCTGACTTCGACTCCAACATGAAAGTCGTAGCTCTCTCTCTTAGCTTTCCGGCGATTATTAGAATGCCTCAATCGGACTCCTGGAACTCCAGATATGAACGTTTCCGTGCAGACTATTATTGCTGAAAAATTAATACGAAAAACAAATAAGTGCAAAAATAAAATAAAATATAAAAACATATTAAAACATAAAAATAAATAAAACAAACCGAAGAAATGCTTGAGTACAAACATGGAAGAACGTGCATAAAAATGCACTGATCAAATTCCCCCACACTTGAACTTTTGCACTCCGAGCAAAATGAAAAGAAAGCAGAAAAACATCAACAGTTACTCATCATAGGCTACAGATCTTCTTCGGGTGAGTTTGCATCGATAGGTACTAATCTTGCACACTAAGGACATCGTAAGAACACTAACCACAAATATGCAGACATAAGGCTCCTAAATACACAAACCAATTCAAATCATATTATTATACCATAGCCTAACTTACTCATCCTTTTTGCTCTTTTTCATTCAGGCGCAATCACATTAAGCCCGTTATCTCCACACACTTATAGCAGGACAACCGGTTAGTGACTCTGATCCTTTTGCACGGGGTTCCGGTACTTGCGTGGCATAACCCTTTGCTTACTCAGATGTAGTTGCGGGGGATCGGACCGTAATCCTCCCTACCAAGTTCAGCACCAGAAACCGCTGAACCAACTAACAAAGAGTTTTGAAAACTTTTTTTTTTTAAGATTACACAACTGTTGGGTTAAGTGACCGGGTGAGGATCACCAAACTTAGAAGGTGTATTACCTTTTTCTTTTCTCTTTTTTTCTTTTCTTTTCGGAACATTCACTTATATTCATCGGCTTCCTGCGTAAAGTGTGTGAGAGATGGTGCCGACTGCTGAAATAAACTACTCAAGAGCTGTCAGAGAATGAGAATTTAAGGCTAAAACATAAAGAGTATTCAAATCAATTTCCGTATGCAGGAGACTTACGGTGTTAGAACGATATCGATCTTGTGAACTTTTCCCATGTCTCCGCAAACCCGACTCAAATCAGTGTGTAGCCTAAAACTTTCAAGAAGATGCATTTTTTATTGAAATTAAACAAAATACTAACACACAAAAAACAAATAAAACACACAATTTCCTCCCCCACACTTAAACTAAGCATTGTCCTCAATGAAAAGACATTACTAATAAAGTAGAGAGAAGGAAAGAAGGACTCCCTGATCAAGTTGCAGCGTAGTCAGGTGCTTCTAAAGAAAGCTCCTCTATGCTGACATCTTCAGGCACCAGACTTTCATGGAATAACTTCAGCCGCTGCCCGTTAACCTTGAAGACTTTGTCAGTACCTGCACTTTTTATTTCTACTGCACCATGAGGGAAAACATTAGTAACAACAAAGGGGCCAATCCATTTGGATCGAAGTTTCCCAGCCATTAGCTTAAGGCGGGAGTTAAACAGTAAAACCTGTTGGCCCACAGAAAATTCCTTCCTAGAAATCATTTTATCATGGAAGTGCTTAGTTTTCTCTTTATAAATCCTAGAGCTCTCATAAGCCTCTAATCTAAGCTCTTCCAACTGTTGTAATTGGAGTTTTCTTTCAATACCTGCTTGTTGCATCTCCAAATTACAACTCTTCACCGCCCAAAAAGCACGGTGTTCTATCTCAACAGAAAGATGACATGCCTTACCAAAAACAAGTCGATAAGGAGACATCCCGATGGGTGTCTTGAAAGCTGTCCTTTGAGCCCAAAGTGCGTCTTCTAGACGACGGCTCCAGTCTTTCCTGTTTGGCTGCACCATTTTCTCTAAAACCTGTTTGATCTCCCTGTTTGAGATCTCAGCCTGCCCATTAGTCTGTGGGTGATATGCAGTAGAGACTCTGTGCACAACTCCATACTTTCGGAGTAAGGCTTCCATGGTGCGGTTACAGAAATGAGTGCCTTGGTCACTTATGATAGCTCGCGGTATTCCAAACCTGCAAAAGATATTAGACCTGACAAACTCTGCAACAACTTTAGAATCATTAGTCCTAGTGGGGATAGCTTCCACCCACTTTGAAACATAGTCAACAGCAAGCAAAATGTAAAGGAAACCAAATGATACAGGAAAGGGACCCATGAAATCGATCCCCCATACGTCAAATACCTCACAGAAAAGCATAGGCTGTTGAGGCATTTCACTCTTGCGAGTGATGTTGGTACCTGCTATCTGGCACTCTTTACAAGTGCGATAAATCTCAAAAGCGTCCTTAAAAATAGTTGGCCAATAGAAGCCTGAATCAAGGACCTTTCTTGCAGTCCTTTGAGGACCGAAATGTCCGCCGACTTGAGATGCATGAGAAAATTTTAAAATAGATTCAATCTCATTGTCGGGGACACATCTCCTGATTACCTGATCACTACCAAACTTCCATAGATATGGATCATCCCAAACATAATATTTGGCATCACTTTTGAGTTTGTGAACCTGTGATCTAGATGCACCTGTAGGAAAAACACCAGCAACAAGAAAATTAACAATGTCAGCAAACCAAGGTGTAATCCCATGCAAAAGAAACAACTGCTCATCAGGAAAATCATCCTTAATAGGAAAAGGATCTTCATCTCTCTCTATCCTGCTCAAGTGGTCAGCCACTAAGTTCTCAGCTCCACTTTTGTCTTTAATCTCAACATTAAACTCTTGGAGCAGCAACATCCACCGAATCAATCTCGATTTTGCATCCGGCTTCTTCAGCAAGTACTTTAAAGCTGCATGGTCAGTAAAAACAACAACCTTGGAACCTAGCAAATAGGATCTGAATTTGTCAAGAGCAAAAACAATAGCTAGCAGTTCTTTTTCAGTGGTAGTGTAATTAGACTGTGCAGAATCTAAAGTCCTAGAAGCATAGTAAATAACATGGGCAGCCTTGTCAACTCTTTGTGCAAGGACAGCCCCAACAGCATAATTCGAAGCATCACACATAAGCTCAAAAGGAAGTGTCCAGTCAGGGGGCTGAATGATGGGAGCGGAGGTCAATGCTTTCTTCAAGAAGTCAAACGCTTGTTTGCATTTGTCATCAAACTCGAAAGTGACGTCATTCTTCAACAAGTTCGACAGCGGAAGAGCTATCTTGCTGAAATCCTTGATGAAACGCCTGTAAAATCCTGCATGACCAAGAAAAGAACGAATCTCGCGAATGCAAGAAGGGTAAGGCAGTGTAGAAATCACATCAATCTTAGCAGGGTCAACAGAAATTCCTTTTTCAGAAATAATGTGACCAAGAACAATTCCCTGCTCAACCATAAAATGACACTTTTCATAATTCAACACAAGGTTAGTCTCGATGCATCTTTCTAAAATCAAGTTTAAACTGTTCAAGCATGCATCAAAGGAAGAACCATAAACAGTAAAGTCATCCATAAACACTTCCATGCAATTTTCAATAAAATCAGAGAAAATACTCATCATGCATCGTTGGAAAGTGCCAGGAGCATTGCAAAGGCCAAAAGGCATCTTCCTGTAAGCAAATGTACCGAATGGGCACGTGAAAGTGGTCTTTTCTTGATCTTCAGGTGCAATATGAATCTGAAAGTAACCTGAAAAACCATCAAGAAAACAATAATGTGATTTACCAGCTAGTCGTTCAAGCATCTGATCAATGAACGGCAAAGGAAAGTGATCCTTTCTAGTAGCCTGGTTCAGTCTCCTGTAATCAATACAAACTCTCCAGCTGTTCTGGACTCTAGTGGGAACAAGTTCATTCTTTTCATTTTTTACCACTGTGAGTCCAGATTTCTTAGGTACAACCTGCACTGGACTTACCCACTTACTGTCAGAGATAGGATAAATGATACCTGCTTGCAAGAGTTTGGTTACCTCTTTCTTTACAACATCAAGAATCAAAGGATTAAGCCTCCTTTGGGGCTGCCTTACTGTTTTCGCTCCATCCTCAAGTAAAATCCTGTGCATACACATCGAAGGACTAATACCTGGAAGGTCGGCTAATGTCCACCCGATTGCTTTCTTGTGCCTCTTCAATACCTGCAAAAGTCTGTCTTCTTGATTTAAATCAAGGTTAGAAGAGATAATAACAGGAAGTTTTTCATTATGCTCCAAGTAAGCATATTTCAGGTTCCCAGGGAGCTCTTTTAGCTCTAAGGACGGGGGCTGAATGATGGATGGAAGGCTTGGGGCAGCCGGGATGTCAAGAGCATCGACGGCAAGAACAGCCTCATCGGTAACAACTTCACCTGTAGGAAATGTATCAGGCTGCAAGGAAGCATCAATCTCAGCACAAAGGACACAAACGTTAGTGTCAGTGCAGTCAGGACATGAATAATCATCATCAAAATCAGAGAGAGATGGAAAATCAAATGCAAATAATTCAGAATAACTCTCATCAACTAGTTCAGAAATCAACTCAATGTTAAAAACCGAATGCTCCTCCACAGGGTGTTTCATGGCATCGAAGATATTAAATTTTGCGACGATGTCACCAAATTCCATGGACATGGTTCCATCATCAACATCAACTTTTGTCTTCGCCGTTTTCATGAACGGTCTTCCTAAGATGATGGGAGCTCTGCTTGACTTAGTCTCTCCTTCCATGTCCAGAATGTAAAAATTTGCAGGAAAAATTAAATCGTTAACTTGAACGAGGACGTCTTCCACTATGCCGGTGGGACGTGCATTGCTCCTGTTCGCCAGTTGAACGATTAAACCTGTATGCTGCATGGGACCAAGGCAAAGGTTATTATAAATAGAAGTAGGCATAACATTAATGCCCGCTCCTAAATCAAGCAAACAGTTATCAAATTTCTTATCCCCGATGGTACAAGGAATAGTAAAAGTTCCCGGGTCTTTGCACTTTTGAGGCAAGACCTGAGAGATGGCCGAAACACTTTGTTCGGGCTGAATGAAAGCAGAGATGCTTCTTCCCAAGTTGACTCTGTCACTTCCTTTTACCTTTCTCTTGTTTGTACACA
Organism: Vicia villosa; assembly: GCF_029867415.1. Classification (NCBI taxonomy): domain Eukaryota; kingdom Viridiplantae; phylum Streptophyta; class Magnoliopsida; order Fabales; family Fabaceae; genus Vicia; species Vicia villosa. The sequence goes on along the minus strand of NC_081185.1, from coordinate 30,168,965 downwards.
AATCCTTCAGAAACTTTGCATACCTTGGAACCTGCTTAATCACATCAAGAAGCGGAATATTTACCGCTACTTTTCTGAACATATCCAGAATTTCTTTTTCTTTGTCTCCTTCCTCAATTCTTTTATTTTTCAGAACTCTATGCGGGAAAGGAACTGGTGGCACATACTCCCTTTCTTTATTTTTTTCAGTTCCGACCACAACAGAAGAAGGAGAAGAAAGCTCAGCTGGAGGAGGTTCAGAAGAAGAAAGTTCAGAAGTTACCTCAATGATTTTTTTATTTTTTTCAGGGGCTGGTTCTGTAACTTTTCCGGATCTCAAAGAAATAGCGCTCACATTAGCATTACCATTCGGATTGACAACAGTTTGTGCTGGAAGTTGGTTCGAACCTTGAGCTTGCATATTATTTATTTGAGTAGCAAGTTGTCCCATCTGTGTGGTCAAGGTCTGAATGCTAGTGTCGGTTCTTTGTTGAAACTGAAGGTTGTTCACGGCCATTTGCTTAACAAGATCTTCCAAGGATGGTCCGGAAGTAGTAGCTGGAGGGGTGTGATGTGGCTGGGGTAATGGAACGGTAAGCTGTTGTTGGGAAGGCTGCTGATTTCCATATCGAAGGTTGGGATGATTCCTCCAATTGGGGTGATATTTGTTGGTAGACAAGTCAGGGGTGTTGTTGTACCTGTTCTGGTTGTAAAGGTTGGCTGCATAAGCTTGAGGCAGCTCGGTAACAGTATCATCTTTCAGAAGAGGACAAGTATCAGTGGGGTGATCATGAGCTGTACAAATACCACATACAGTTGCTGTTTGAGGTTTCGCTACTGCAAGTTGTTTAACTAAAGCGGTAAGCTCATCAAGTCTGGTTTCTAAAGCTCTGTTTGAGGAGCCTTGAATTTGATGTACACCCTTGGTTTGGACAGAATTGGTTCGAGTGGTGAACTGCTGGGAATTTAGGGACATATTTTCAATGAGGGCCCTGGCAGCAGCTGGAGTTTTGTCAACAAGTGCTCCACCACTAGCAGCATCAAGAATGTTTCTATCCATAGGTAACAACCCCTCATAAAAGTACTGAATGAGAAGTTGCTCGGTAATCTGATGTTGAGGGCAGCTTGAAACCAACTTCTTGAACCTATCCCAGTATTCAGCCAATGACTCGTTGTCTTGTCTAATGCCACAAATCTCTTTTCGGATTGAAGCAGCTCTAGAGGCAGGAAAGTATCGCTCCAAGAACACTCTCTTCAGAGCATTCCAGCTTGTGATTGAATTCGGTTCAAGATCATATATCCAGTCCTTCGCTGCACCCTGCAAAGAAAAAGGAAAAGCACGAAGTTTGATATGATCTTCAGTGATCCCTTCAGGCTTCAATGGTGTAGAGCACACCACCTGGAATTCCTTCAAATGTTTGTGTGGATCTTCACCTGCAAGACCATTAAACTTTGGCAACAAGTGTATTAAACCCGATTTTAATTCAAAAGGAACAGCAACAGCATCATATTCAATACACAAGCCATTATAATTAACATCAGGGGCTGCAAGTTGCCTTAGAGTTCTATTTTCAGCCATTTCAAAAGCAAGTTCAGAATCAGAATCAAACAAATTATGCAAATAATCAGACTCAGAATCAGACTCAGCTATGGTCGGTGAATGTGAACTATTGCTAGCCTGGCCTGCTCTACGAAGTGTGTGCAAGGTTCTCTCTACCTCAGGATCAAAAGCAATAAGTTCAGGACAGGAAGACCTAGTAGCCAGGACTAGTGCACAGCAAACGCAGCAACAATCGTGAAAATGCCAACTATGTCCCTAAAACAAAAACAATGAAGAAAATCGATTAAAAATAATTCAAAAAAATAAACTGACACCGAAAATAATCTAATGACGTAAAAATAGAATTTTGGTATTTTTTTCGGAATTTTTCGACTCTATGAAAACAGAAAATAAATCATTAAAAATAGTAAAAAGGCTTTTTTCGCGATTTGAAAAATTTGTCACGTAACTACTTTGTAGCTAGGTGACTTTTGATCAGGGATTTTTTTCACACCTAACTGTCGGGACAGATTTTCGAAACGGTGAAATTTTCCCAAAAACCGATTTTTTTCGACTCTAGAGGCGTTATGGCCGAAACCGCGAGGAACCTATGGCCAAAACGCACAAACACTACACCTAAGACTCTAATATCAGTTAATGTTCACAAGAATCCCCGGCAACGGCGCCAATTTGATCCGCTGTCGCACGCGGGTCAAAAACGAGTAAAATTGCAAACTGTAGTAACAACGGTAACGGTAACTCGTGTATCGTCTCTCAAGGACTCTTGATTTTTATTAACTATAAGCTAAATCGATTAAGGGGGGGTTGGTTTGGTCGAAAAAATGATTATCAAAAGTGATTATGAAATTAAGCTGTTTTGAAATAAGTGATTATGGAAATAAGTCAATCTACCGATTCAGTTCCTACCAATCATCGATTATTAAAATCTCACTATCCTAAGCGGATTCCTTTCCCGTTCGATTACAATATAATCAACAAGCGTAACAATATCATACGAATGATGCTTTCCGTTTGCCGAATTAAGCATTCGGTTAGGCATACAGCGAATTAACGATTAAGCAACGATAAGCCGCAAATAAATTGGAAAACATAATTCAATCGAACCAAACAACATATATTACGAATATCAAATTAAGCAAAATATAAACAAAATATATTATTGAAGGAAAAGGAATTTTATTGCAAAACTTATAATAATCTCATAGTTTAGGAACCTGAATTCGGTAGATCAACCAAAAGTGATTAGTTCGCCATGGATCAATTCGTACAAGCTTCAAGAATTTCGTGAATAGTGATGATGAACAGTATTTTCGTGGCTGCCTAACCTAAGGAACAATAGCCAACCCGTTTCACAAACGAACTGGGTCAAAAACAAAACCCAGGCCCATTACTAATTGACCCGAAACTTAAAATATAAAGTGCTGCAGCTTTAAACGCAAAACTGGGAATTATCGGCTCCGAATCTGACTTCGACTCCAACATGAAAGTCGTAGCTCTCTCTCTTAGCTTTCCGGCGATTATTAGAATGCCTCAATCGGACTCCTGGAACTCCAGATATGAACGTTTCCGTGCAGACTATTATTGCTGAAAAATTAATACGAAAAACAAATAAGTGCAAAAATAAAATAAAATATAAAAACATATTAAAACATAAAAATAAATAAAACAAACCGAAGAAATGCTTGAGTACAAACATGGAAGAACGTGCATAAAAATGCACTGATCACTCTTGAAAATTAGCTTCACATTGCGAAGTCCAAATGAAAGCTTGACCCTTCCTAGTCAATTGCGTCAACGAAAAATGTTGGTTCTATGTGTTGGCAATAATTTTGGCTAATCATTACGTTAAGGTGATATGCGTATATGTCAAAGCAGATGTCTTGACATTATAGGTTTTCATTATTTGTTACAGTTTCATTTTTTAGGGTTTGGTTTGTCAGTTGCTTAACTGACTGTGCGCTTTGGCTGAATATGTTTATCTAGCTCTTTTGGGTGTTTTAACCTTATTTTCTATTGCCCCAAGCCCATGTCCAGGATTACTAGCCTTTGTTGTTTTTTTTAAAGGCTTAGCTAATCCTTATTTTCTGCTGCATGTTTTGTTTTGGTTCAAGTAGTTATGTATTGTGTGTTCCATATGTGTACATTCACAAACTTGTAGGTGTTGAATGTTGTTTGATCTCCGAAGCTTTTAAGCAAGGAGATTATTTTATCCTCGTAAGCTCTGAAGCATCGAGGAGTGGCTGTCTTGGAATAGTGTCTTTTGATTTTTCTTTATTCTTTTATATTGTCACAGGGGATTGTGATTGAGGGGATTTGAGGATGGCCTCATACCTAGGTAAGTCTTAGGTGGAAGTCATAGGAATGGTAGTGATTAAGTGAGAAGGCTAAACTGGGACTGTTTAACTTTGAATTGATACTATCGTATATTGATTTCATCCCTGGCTTGGTAGCCCCCAGAGTAGGAAGGATTATTCTGAAATAGGTAAACATATCATTGTGTTCTTTACATTCTGCACGATTATTATTTCCTACTATAAAACTTATTCATAACATGTAGTGCTCAGATATTGTGTCGTAACATCTCCTTCGACATCACATATTTGATACCAAAATTTCAGCAAAGATAACTTAAAAAATCCCTCAATGAACTTTCGGTAATAACTAGCCAAACCAAGGAAACTTCTAATCAAAGAAACATATTTCGGAGCCTCCCATTGAGATACAACCTCAATCTTCTACGAATCAACAGAAATACCTATACTCAAAATCACATGACCAAGGAAACTCACTTCCTTCAACCAAAACTCACACTTAGAAAACTTAACATACAATTGCTTCTCTTTCAGCACAAATAATACAAACTTATCCAAATATTCATGAAAGATTCTATTCATATATTCCATAAACACACCAGGTGCATTGGTCACACCAAAAGGCATAACATAATACTCATAATGTCCATACCTCGTTCTGAAAGTAGTCTTCTGGATATCCTCAGCTTTTACACGAATTTGATGATACCCAGATCTCAAATCTATCTTACCGAACACACTTCCACCCACCAACTGATCCATCAAATCATCAATCCTCGGAAGTGGATATTTGTTCTTAATTGTCACTTTGTTCAGTTGTCTATAATTAACACACAACCTCATAGAACCTTCCTTCTTTCAACCAACAAAATAGGCGCACCCCACAGCGACACACTCAGACAGATAAATTTCTTCTTAAGTAAATCCTTAAGTTGACTCTTCAACTCCTTCAACTCAGAAGATGGCATCCAATATGGAGCCATCGATACAGAACTAGTTCTAGGAACTAAATTGATCGTAAACTACACTTCACGTTCCAACGGTAAATCACTTACATATTCAGGAAATACCTCCTCAAAATCAAGAACTATTGGTAATTCCTAAATTGTTATCTTCTCATAAACATCCAAAGTTGCCAACAACATAAACAACATTGCACCGTCCTGCACAAACTCACCCACTTGCTTGGCAGATAAAAACAATTCTTCCTTAAAATTTTTTTCAAGAAAAATAACCGTCTTATAAAAATATTTGATATAAACACAATTAAACTCCAACCATTTTATACCCAAAATCATCTTAAGTTGATCTAACGAAAGACAAACTAAATCAATTCTGAAATCTCTACCAAAGATACTCAATGGGCAATTTAACACACAAAAGAAGTAGACACTGAACCCATAGTAGGAGTATCAATAACCATACTTCTACGTATATCAGACAACACAAGATTCAATCTCATAGCACAATCCAAAGAAATGAAAGAATGTGTTGCACCATTATCAATAATAGCAATCAAAGGTGTACCATTAATAAAGCACGTACCTTGGATTAGACTATCCTCGACAGTGATCTCAGAACCAGACAATGCAAACACTTTTTCTTTCGGCAGTGATCTCAGAACCAGACAATGCAAACACTTTTACTAATGTGCCCTTGCTCATCATAGTTGTAGCAAGTCAAGCCCGAATCAACTCTACAATCCACAACTTTGTGACCCGGATTGTCACACTTGAAACATTTTCCAGAATTCTTGTTGCATTCATTAGCACCATGTCCTTCGGCACCACACTTTTAGCACTTAATTGGAGCATTAGCACCCCCACTTGGCTTCCCGCCATAACCAGATTTTTGTTTCTTCTTATCATCATACGATTTCCCATGGTATTGTCCTTTTCCTTTCCCATCATTCGAAGACTTGTAGTGAGAAGCACTCTCCCTACTATCCTCGTCATAAATCCGACTCTTGTTAACCAACTCCGTAAAACGAGTAATTTGTTGGTAACCAATAGCCTTCTTGATATCATGCCTCAAACCATTCACAAACTTCAAACTATTTGACCTCTCTGTATTCATAGTATTGTAATGAGGACAATACTTGATTAACTCTTGGAATTTTGCAGCATACTTCGCTACCATTCCATTCCCTTGCTTCAATTCTAGAAATTCCTTTTCTTTCTTTCCACGTACATCTTCCAGAAAATAGTTTTCCAAAAATGCATCTCCGAAAAGAGACCAAGTAACTTCCATGTCTTCCTCATCAAATCTCTGCACAGTATTACTCCACCAATCCTCAACTTCCTTCTTTAGCATGTGAGTGACAAACTGCACCTTCTGCACATCGGTACAATTCATGACTCGAAAGATCTTCTCGATCGCTTTCAAACATGCTTGTGCCTTGTCAGGTTCATGCTCTCCTTCAAAGATCAGCGGATTGTTCCTTCGGAAGTCTCCCAAAGTACGAAACTCATTATCTTCTCCATTACCAGCATTCGCATGCGACGCTTTCCCAATAACACTAGCTTACCTTGTCAATGCTTCTGAAATAACATCATCATTCCTTTCCGCAACCATTGTCCTAAGACAACTAACAACCAACAGACAAACAATATTGATCGTGTCAGATACACAAATCTAATACAACGGGAATAAAGACATTAATAACTTTGACCAATTGGTCGACCAGGCTCTGATACCACCAATATAACACCCCTTTTCTATCCTAAAATAAATCATATATTAACATAGTAATAAAACATGCATATAACTAAAGGGTGCCACATGTCGTTTCCACAAACAATGAAAACCAACCATCATAAACATAGATATATTTCATACGTCTGATCATGATTATAACACATTTGAAAACTTCATGTTTCATCAATATGCATATCGCAACATAATGATATTTACTCAAGCATTTCAATGATCATATCCCATACTATAATCATCTACCAACATAATGACATTATCACATCATAAATATGCCATAAGAATTCAAACATAGGCCCCAAGGCCACTTAACACAATATATCCAAATAAAATGTCCTCAACAGGAAATGTATCTGAATGCACAATGTTATCTCAATCTAAACTTATGGGTCGACCACGCTTTAGGAAATCAATCTTTGCTTCATGAGTGACAACAAAGACTTGGGAGGGGGTGTGGAAGATCGCCCCAATCCACATAGGTTCAATTCTCATAAGGAGTTCACCGTGGATCCGTACAGGTAGACTTACATCACTTAGCATTAGGGGTGGAAAAACGGACTGTGGCTGGCTCGCGCACCCGCCAAAAATGGCGTGTTTGGTTGACATTTTAGACCCACCGTCTGCCATAGTCCGCCCCGCTAAAATCCGCCGCTCCGTCAAAATCCGCTATTTTTAAAGTTAATTCTACTAATTCTAATTCTTGATGGCTTTATTTTATACATTTATTTGTGAATATATGCAATATTTTTAAGTAAAAATTGTTAAAAAGTGCTTTATAAAAAATAGTTCTAAAAACTATGTGAAAAATCTAATTAAAATATACAAAAAAAATATTAAAAAATGAAAGAAAAAAATAAATAAAAAAATAGGCGGGCAAGCCCGCCGCCCGCCACCTTGGCGGGGCGGGCTAGGTTTTTATGCCCATTTCAATTTGCGGGCTTGCCCGCCCCACTTTTTTTTTTTTTTGCGGGCATATAACGCCTCGGCCCGTCTGCTTTGCCACCCCTACTTAGCACTGCGTAAGAGCATCTCTCCCCTTTGGTTTTCATTCGACAGCTATCCGCACTCCACGTCGAACAACCATGAGACATTTATAACCATCCTTCTATATAAATGTGACTCTAAGTCACACTTAAGTGCGATTCGTTGCACAATTATAAAATTTCACTTTAATCTCTTACTAACTTGAGCGTTAAAGAATGTTAACTATTTGAGAAATGCTAAGGATACACCTAATATTACAATATAAAAATGTTACGGTGTAAATACGGATATTTTGGTGTCAACACAGCACAACCGTAACTATTTTTGCATGATTTCCCTCTAGTCGGAGAAACATTGCCACCACACCAAAAACATTTTCATGATAGTTGTCTTGAACATACCACTCATTCTCTACTTCAGTACCGTGTAATCTATATCCCAAGTTAAAGTCGAATGGTTTGACGGCAACCATATTTATATGGAATTCTAAACTTTAACTGAGTTTCTATATTATTTAACTGAGTTTCTATATTATTCTACATGAAAGACGTGTATTGAAAAGAAATTTGTAATTGAAAATGACACCTTTTATTATAATTTTATTATAAGTGTCATTATTTTAAGAATGAGTTAAAACTTAGGAAAATGTATTGTAAGAAAGAAAGAAAAAATCAAAGATGGGTGTAACTTGGAAAGTTCCCTGATAAGACTGACTCAAACCAAAATCGTTTTTTAAGCTGCAGTGATTACTTTGATCTGAATATAGAACTGCATTACTCATGCATAGTCTTCCGTTGACTTTTCTCTATTCAAACATTCTAGTTTATTTATCATAGAATTTAGAGTAATTAGTTCAACTGATGTACATAATAAGCTACTCGACAAATAATACCTGTACAAGGCCGTCTCAATTTTTTGGAGGTCCTGTGTAGATTAGTCATAGTTTAATCATGATAAAGTAATTAGAGGTCCTGTTTAACCTCATTTTAACCGTGGCAAAGATTTATGAGATCCTATTTAATTATGATTTAACCGTAAAAAATTTGAGACCTTGTGCGATAGCCCGTCTGGCATATTCTCAAAGACAGTCCTGTACCGGTATATGGAAGTTTTTTACAAATATATTGAGGAGACTTAGGAAGAAAAAGAAAGGTATTATTCTTTCTCCTAACTAATAGGCTACAAATTGAATATTCAAGTATTATTGGAGAAGGATTGAAAGGAATCATAGGAAAGTTACAGAGATGAGGTTTATTAATACTCAGGCACAAAGTCAATGACTCAAATTTATGACACTCTCTTTGTCTCTGGATATTTCTAGAATGGGGAGGAACTCTTCCTTGCAACTCATTATCTGCTTCAATATTGTTTTGTACTTGTTGGCATGGTCAAGAGTGCAAACAAGCCACTCCTTAGTGCTAGAAAGAACTACTATTAGGAGCATAGGTGCTGTGCTTGATTTGGCTTCCTTAATGGGCAAGCAACAGAAGATAGCAATGGATATTGCAGTGGAAGAATTCAACATTGACCAATTCAGCTCTTCCAATATTGATTTGCAGATAAAAGACTCGCATGGAAACTCTGCTCAAGTCATTGCAAGTGGTAACTTCCTTCCAACTTTTTGTCATGTTGCAGCATATACAATCACATTATCTGTCTCATTACTTGTCTGTCTATCATGTCGCATGAGTTTTTTTGCCCAACTTCATCCATTTATAGTTGTTACCAAATTAAGTTGCACAAATTTAATTTTGATATAATGCACATGAACAGAGTGTCTTCGATCTCAGTGCTAATTGCTACGAATGAAGAATTTGAGTGTGTGTGTGTGTGTGTGTTCAACTTAAGTGCAACGTACTTTACGATGTTTCGTCCAAGAGTGAAGTATTGGATTCTTAGTGAGATTTATAGCGCTAGTATTAATGCATTTTATCAGGACAGTTCCGAGATTAACTTTATTAATGTAGGGGTTTCCTTTGACTAATAAATTTTTAAACCAAGAATGTATAAGAGCTCCCCCATCATAGACATTTGAATTTTTTCTGCATCATATTAAAAAAATCCTTGCACAAAGACTCGTTAGTAGCATCGAATATAATATCATTGACAAATATTTTCACAAGTAAAATGTCATGCTCAGATTTATTAATGAAAAGAGTTGTATCAACATTTCCTCTTTGAAAAATATTTTCACAAGTAAAATGTCATGCTCAAATTTATTAATGAAAAGAGTTAAATCAACATTTCCTCCTTGAAAAATATTTTCAAACAGAAATTTTCTCAAACGATCATATCAAGCTCTAGAGGTTTGTTTTAAATAGTAGAGTCTCTTTCAGCTTGAAGACATTATTATGAAAAGAGAAGTTTTGAAATTTAAGGAGTAAGAACTCGCTCTTTACGTCTATTTGGAAGAATTTAAAATTAAAAAATGAATGAAAAAGCTAAAAGTATCCTTATGGTTTCTAATCTAGCTACATGATCATAGGATTCATCAAAACTTATGTCTTCTGTTGATTGTATTCTTTCGCAATAAGACGAATTCTCAAACATTGTTTCTCTCAAATTAATTTAACTTTTCTTAAAGCAAAAGACCAATGTTCATCAATAAGAGCTTCATGGACGTTACTTGGCTCAGTTCGGGAAATGAAATCTATAAAATTACATATCTGGTTAAGGGAGTGTCGAGTGGTTATCCCTTAAAAATATTCCATATGACGTTCTTGATTAGATGATCTTTTGTTGTCCTTCATTCCTTGGGTTGATCTTGATTGCTTATTTCTATGACTTAATTATTATTTTTATCTTCAGTTTGATTTTTGTATTTACTTTAATCATTTTCTTGATTCTTTTATTGGTTTTATCTTGATCTTCTCTTGACTTTTGCTTTGATCTTGGTCTTCTAAGAGAGTGTTCTACATAATACATGCACAATCGACCAATTTTACCTATATCAACTTGGGGTTAATTTCATCAAAGGTGATACGAACTTATTCTTTATAGTGAGAGTTTGTTTATTAATGATTCTAAAAGCTTTACTAGAAGTGTAATATCCTAAGAATAAACTTCACCAGCTTTAGCGTTGAATTCGCTAAGGTTACCCTTTCTGTTATTAAGGACAAAGCACTAGCATCTAAAAATATAGAGATGAGAAGTATTAGGCTTCCTTCCTTTGTATAATTCATAGGGAGACGCCTTTAAAATTAATTTTAACTAGATAAGATTCATCACATAGCAAGCAATACTTATTACATCAGCTCATACATATTTAGGAAGATTGGTTCCATTAAGTGACTTTGCTAGCTCTTTAAGAGATATATTCTTTGATTCCACTACCCCAATTTTTTAGGAGTTCATGGAGCAAATAAAGTGTGCTCTTTTCCATTCTCATTGTAAAATTTCTTGAATTTCATATTTTGAAATTCACTTATGCGGTCACTTTGGATATAAGCAATGCTTAAGCCTTTTTCTTTTTTTGATAACTTTGGTCAATTTCTAAAAGGCATCGAACACATCTTTTTTATGAGATAAGAAAAACATCCGGGTATAACCAGAATAGTCTTCCACTATTACAGGGCATATTAATTCCTGCCAAACCTCATGGTTCTTAATGGGGAAAAATATTCATATACAAGAGTTGTAAAAGCCTATTTGTAAAAAAAAAAAAATTTAATTTAAAGGGGCCTTTATTTTCTTACCCTTTAGTATGCACCACACAGCCGATTCTTTTAAGCTACAAGCTAACTTAAACAAATGGACTAAATAAACAGGCCCAACTCGACATGCTAACAATCTTAGCATTTCGACTACAGTATGCTTGAGCGTACTTCGACATCAACATGCAAGACTTCGACATCAGCATGTGAACAGACTTTGACAACATGCTTAATCACTATCGAACCAAGAAGCTACCCTTGTTGAGACTAGAGTTCGATCTAAAATCTCACAAATCTCCACCTTGGAACAAACTCTAGAACATCAAGGGAACAAACTAGCTTTCTTCATGCAGCTTTATCAACTGCATGCAGTGGAAGAACTTGAAACTTGGCAATGTCTTGGTGATCATATCAGCAGCATTGTGATTTGTCGAAACCTTTAGCACTTGGACTTCTCCATGCTCGATTATTTCTCTGACAAAATGCGGCCTTACATCGATATGCTTGATTCGCTCATGATAGGTTGAATTCTTCAAAAATGTATTGCACTTTGGCTATCACATTTAACCGTGATTGCTCGACCTTGAAGTTTCAACTCCTTCGCAAAAACTTCAAACCACAATGCTTCTTTCACAACTTCAGTAGGGGCAATATATTCCGCTTCAGTGGTTGATAAGGCAATAACCTTCTAAATTGTCGCTTTCCAACTAACTGTTGTGCCAAGCATAGTGAAAATATATCCAGAAATATATTTTCTGAAATCCATACAACTTGCATAATCAGAGTCGACAAATCCTTCGATTTCTACTTTTCTATCATCACCACATGCTCCATCATAAATCAGGACTCTACTTAGAGGCCCATTTATCTACCTTAGAATCCACTTCAATGCTTGTCAGTGCGTCTTTCCAAGACTCGCTATATACCTTCTTACAAATCTTACTGCATATGCAATGTCTGACATAGTATAAACCAAGTGCAACGTCTATGGAGTTGCTATATTCAATTAACATCCCCACAATCAAGTGATAGAATAAAACATATTGAAGTTGCTATACACTTCATAAGAAAATAGATATATAACGGCCTAATTTGTAGTTTATGCACCTCCTTTCAAGATAGGCTTGCATATCATCTAATTAAAGGGTTGAACAACAATAACTTTAAAAGGATTGTTTTTAAATCCATAGCTATTTATTTACTTTAAGTATTATAAATTATGTATTTTTATTATTAGTAGTAATTTACATTCCACCCATTAATCTATTAATCAGACTCATTAAGTTAAAATATCCTACATAAACAGATTAGTATACCTTGAAATATATAATTCAGTTTTCAATAAGCATAATGGTGTAAAAATTAAATGAAAACTATTTTGGTATTAAAATCTCCCTCATATCAACCAAACATATCATAAAATACAAATATTATCTATTTGTAAGGTCCATGGGATGCTGATTCTAACACCGATATGCTTTTATATAGTTATGGAACTCTCACAGAGCAACCAAGTGCAAGCGATCATAGGAACTATTACACACAACGAAGCAACACTTGCAAGTGAATTCAGAGACACCATAAACACCATTCCTATCATGTCTCTAACTTCATTTTCAGCCAGACCAGAATTACTATCTCCTAGATTGCCTAATTTCATCCAAGTAGGGGATGATATTAACCTTCATATGCAATGCATATCAGCAATTGTAGGAGAATTCGGATGGAAAAAGGTGACAGTAATTTATGAACTTAATAATGACCTTTCGTCTGATCCAGGGATACTACTTAGCCTCTCTTATTCTCTTAAACTTGTTGGTTGTGAAATTGATAACCATTTAGCTTTCCCGTCTTTATCAACTCTTTCAGACCCGAAAACTACAATTGAAAATGAGCTTAATAAGCTGAAAAAGAAGAGTAATAGGGTCTTCTTGATTGTTCATTCTTCTTTAGAGTTGGCTAACATGCTTTGTGAGAAAGCAAAGCAAATAGGTTTGATGGAAAAAGGTTCTGTATGGATTATCCCAAATGAAGTTGCTGGTCTTCTTGATTCGGTTAACTCTTCTGTTATCTTCAACATGCAAGGCGTTGTTGGATTTAAAACACACTTCATTGAAAAGAGTGAGGCTTTTAGAGAGTTTAAGTTCAAATTCCAGAGAAAATTTTCTCTCGAATACCCTGAAGAAGATAACATAAATCCAAGTATTTTTGCACTTCAAGCGTATGATGCAACTAAGGCTATTGCTAAGGCTGCAAACAAATCATCACAGGGAAAATTCAGCCTCACAGAATTCTCAAAAATGACTTTTTTGTCCAATAAATTTGAAAGACTAAGTGGAAAAACATTCTCGAAGAACGGACAATTGTTGCAATCACCAACTTTCAACATAATTAATGTGATTGGGAAAAGTTATAGAGAAATGGCATCTTGGTCTCCAGCGCTTGGTTTTTCCAAACACATTGTTAGCCATAATAAGGTAATGGAGATAAGGGCAAACAATGATGATTCTGATGGAGTTTTCAAAACAGTTTATTGGCCGGGAGAATTGCAATCAGTTCCTAAGGGTCATAATAATGAAGAAAGGTCGTTGAAAATAGCAATACCTTCAAATGGTGCTTTTACTCAGTTTGTGAATGTGGAATATGATCAGGAAAACAATGAACCTAAAGTCACTGGTTTCTCAGTCAGTGTCTTTAAAGCAGCTGTCAAACGTTTACCTTATGTTTTAAATTACACTTTTTTTCCCTTCAATGGATCGTATGATGAAATGGTCGATCATGTCTACAATAAGGTATGGTAACTACTAACTAGTTTATCGGTGCTTCTGCTTAACACAAATCTAACATTTTCTTTTTGATGCAGACATTGGATGCTGCAGTTGGCGATACGTCAATAGTGGCATATAGATATCATTTAGTGGAATTCTCACAGCCTTATATTGAATCTGGCCTACACATGGTGGTTACTGAACAACCAGCAAAATCAAAAGAAACATGGATGTTTTTGGCTGCCTTTACAAAAGAGATGTGGTTGATGATGACAGCTATGCATGTTTTTGTGGGATTTGTTATTTGGTTGATAGAAAGGGAAGTAAATGAAGATCTAAGGGGATTTGGGTCCATGCTATGGTTTTTAGTCACTGTACTATTTTATGCACACAGTAAGTCCTCTAACAAGACAATTTTGTAGGGTTGAGTTGGGCTTAACTCGTAGCTTTGAAAAGCATAATCCTAATTCATTGTACGTTTTCAATATGCAGGAGAACCAATAAGAAGACCCTTAGCTCAAGTTGTACTGACACCATGGTTATTCGCTATTTTCATCGTGACAAATAGTTTCACAGCAAGTTTGACATCTATAACTATTTCACAAGTAAAGCCATCTGTGTTAGATATACAGACCCTTAAAGAAAGAAATTCCCCAATTGGTTGTGACGGAAATTCCTTTATTATCAAGTATTTGACCGAAGTACTAAATTTCAAGGCTGGGAATATAAGAAAAATAAATTCCATGAGTGACTACCCTGCTGCCTTTGATAACAAGGAAATAGAAGCCGCCTTCTTCGTCGCGCCTCATGCTAAAGTCTTTCTAGCAAAGTACTCGTGTAAGGGATTTATCAAAGCAGGGAATACTTACAGGCTTGGTGGCTTTGGTTTTGTGGGTTTCTCTCCTCTCATTGTCACTGAATTTTTGACATGTTTGGTAGAAGTGAAATTGGGGTAATTAGATTAAAATTTTAGACCCAACAGATGTTTCCATAAACTAAATCTAACATTAAAACACTCACTAAGTTACATGACATTAGACACAAGGTCTTAGAAAATGGTTTGTGACCGTAACTGTGATGACATTCGCTGTATTTAACCACATTTTTCTACAATATAAAGAACCAGTACTGCACCTGAAATTTAAAACCTTAGCTATGCATGCTTTTCTTAATTCTTCAAAAACTGATCCAACTCTTATGTTACATTGTGTGGTTTCAAACCATAGGTGTTTCCAAAAGGTTCAAGTCTTGCTGCCGACATATCAGAGGCATTGCTGAGTATGATAGAGAGTGGAGAAACAGAACAACTAGAAAAAGAAATGTTGAATGGGATAGAAAATGAAGGCAAAGAAAATTGTTCAGATTTAGCGAGCAAGGGAAAAAATAATTCATCGATAGGCCTTCCGCCTTACCTTGGTCTGTTTTCGATCTGTTCTACTGTCACTATTCTTGGTTTGTCATATTACGTGATTTGTTGGTTAGTGAAGAATGTAGAAACTTTGGCAAGCCACGCAGTTTTAACATTAACACAATTATGGAGAATATGGAGATGGACAACCAATATTTTTGCTAGGTGCTGTTCAAAAATGCAATCAAGGACCATGAGAAGAGTAGGCAGCTGCACAGAAACAAGAAATGCAGAAGAGAATGTCACTAATAGCCAGCAAATCCCAGTGGTGGTTGAGCTTGTTGATACTGTACTGGCCGCTCATGCTTCATGAACTATACATTATGTTCATACTGCTGTAAAAATTAGTTTATTACTGCCAAATATTTTAAGATTTTGGACACTCACTTTGCTTAGATACTATGACAGGTGCGGTTGATGTTATGTAATGACTAATGTGGTACAAAGATAAAGAAGCATTCGGAAAGAGTTAAATCCAATATCTATTAAATTATACCTATCCTATGTACACAAAGTTGCCCAACTAGGGCAATGAAACAAATAATTTGTATTGTGACACAAAAATTGGAAGCAAATTGATATGAGCGCCTTGATGATTTCAAACTATGACAAACTTAATTTCGTTCTCCACGTTTCTCCAACAACCTTTCTGGGTTGTGGATTATCCGGTCCTCTGTCCCTCTGTCCTGATGTAAAGTATAGCCATCCATCCCAAAATCCAGCTAATGTTGTTTTCACTCGGTATGGAAGTTTTCCGATCACTGACCATTTCTGCATTCAATAATAAAACATTTCAGCTTACTTGAAATGCCTAACTGTGATCATTTTTAACCGTGAACAAAATGACACATGTACAATTTATCAGGTCAGTATGAACAACGGAATGTCATAATAAACTACAAGACCCACAGATAAGTCAGAAATATCTGTTATAGAATGGCTTAAGAGGTATTAAAGGATAAAAAGAAATGCATAACCAAAATATGTTTAGAGAAGAAGAGTACCTTAGAGTCTAAGTTAAATTGGAAGACTTCTCCAACCAGCATCATCCTTTTCGTAACTGGGTGCTTTTCGGTTGTACCTCCAGTAATAATAATTGAATTGTTGACAATTACCCATGCACACTCTATATGGGAGTTTGGCTTTGGCATAGGTGGCAAAACTTTCCATTTCATTTCATCATCCAGCATATAAACATCTCCATAGACCACCTGAAATTTTATAAAGTTTAAGGCCACAAAACAAAAGCATCGCGGAAAAATTTAATATTAAGAATTCAATGTATGTCAGTCTCTCATGAATTCAACTATTGAAACTACAATATGCAACTGAGAACTCATTTACGTAACAATAACCAAAGAAGATGATACCTCATGTCTGCGTGAACACTTGAATATTGGTGAACCCGGTTTAGGCATGAAATCACCTTCTTGTCCACCGATAACGTAAAGGTGATCATTGACCACAATGCAAGCCCTACACCAAATAAGGTGAAGGTTAGATAAAAGCCTAACAATTTCCTTTCCTAGACAACAAATATTGTATCACTTTTCAAGTTATCCTTTCAAAGCTTCATAGGTTTGTACTTTGTAGTGACCCAGGTTTGGTTTTCTTAACATGGATTTCTATTTAAATATTTAAAAGTGGTATTTCATTAAAATCCTCAACAGAAGATGCCATGGTATATGTGTATAACCAAAATATCAAATCAAAATCTCCACCAATTTTCCCATTATATAGATAGAATCAATCATAGTTATCACTATCTTGATTTGATACAAAACTATATCTAATCGATACAAGTCACTAGTGTATATCTATTTCAAACATTAATTTCCGAGTCATGTTAATGAGATTCTATTCACTAAGTAAATCTTTTGATTCATGATTTGAAGTCAAACTTACATTGTCTTGTATTACTTGAATTTAATGAGAACAAACATTAAGGTTAACCAATGAGCAGGCATAAAGATCTAACTACAAGCATATAGGTAGTGTAGTCACCTATGTGGTCCACCACGTGGAATAGGAATTTCAGTCCGCCATTGTTTCTCCAAAGCTTTCCCATCCTTTACAGCCAGACTCCAATGATCTAAGGCAGGTGTATGGCGATTCTCCTTGCCACCACCCATGACATGGAGTCTTCCCCTCCACAATTGAGTTGCAGGAGCATACCTGAAAATACAGTAATTACAATTTATTCTAATTGATACGCGTTGATGATGATTTTTGGGCTTGGTGTGTGGATATTAACGGTGGGCGGCCCATGGTCCGATCGATAGGCTCTGATACCATATTAGAGTTTGACCTAACTCATCCTTACAAAACCAGTTGGTAAGGTGAGGTGTCCCTCTATATATACTCTTTCAATGCTCTATCTCCAATCAATGTGAGACTTTAGGATCTTCCTAATAAAGAGGAAGAGGCGTACCTGGGGAAAGGCAATGGAGGTAAATTATCCCATTTCTTTGTGATGGTGTCCAAGACAAACGCAGTGGAAATAGGTCCTCTGCATTGTGGACCATACTGTCCAGAGACTATATATATGTACCTCCCATCAGTTGCAACTCCCAAATGTGAATGAGCCATTTCTTTTGGTGTATCAAATTTATCTACCCACTTATTGCTTCTGAAATCAAACACATCAACGTGAGAGTGCACCTGCAATATAAGAAACACAAAGTTAGCTACTCGTAAATCATCATTGCTACTAATGAGATATAAAAGTGTGATATGAAAATACTGACATGATCAAGATTGGCGTATCCTGAAAAGACATAAAAAAGATTTTGGATCTGAATAGAATAACCATCTAAACGAGGCACGGGAGCCGAATCCATTTGCTCCCAACTCCATTGAGGAGCAGGTATATCAGCAAATGTAGCGGAAAGAAATCTCTCGGGAGCTTTGTTTTTTACTCCATGTTGGTTATGAGGGGGTGTTGTTGTGTTGTTGGGGATATCGATGAGCCAATTGGAAGTGATGGATATGTGAGCGGAAGAGTGGAAGATGTGGTTGGCAATGAAAGCGATGGCAATGAATGTTGAGAGAGAGAGAAAGATGGTGATGATGATTTTGGTGGAGAATGTGTGCTTAGGGTGAAACCTGGCCATTGGTTAGAGATTGTATGAATGGTAAATGTGTTGGCCATTTTTATTTATTCTTGTTGTTTGGGGGAAACTGTGGGAGATGGAGGATGAGAATTGAGAAGGAGAAAGGAAGGAAGTATATTGGCTTTTCAGAGGAAAGGAAACAAAACAATGGTTGCGCGCCAATGGTTTTCGTTACTCATTGTTTTTTAAACAGAAATACTTTGACACTTTATTTTACACTTACACCGTATAAAATACAGTACTATGCATTAATATTAATCAATTTTTTAATAGTTTTTCTCAGTACTTTGGAATCCGTGTATCACTAAACCAATTGCATTAAGGGTGTCAATTACAGATGTAAGCTTAGCATAGCTCTTTTATGAGAATTTAACTTTCCACTCCTAAAATTAACCCCGTCACTAGCTCAAAGCTATGATTTTATCATTATATTTTTTATTAAATTTATTAATTTTCAAAAAGTTTATGCTTTTACTGGAAATTTGGGGAGTATTCCAAAAATTTTGAAATTTTGAAAAAATTTCCGTGAATTTTTACTAGAAATTTCAAAAAAATACCGGAAATTTTAAAATACTTTTTAATATATTTTACAAAAAAAAAATTGTGATACCATAAATTTGAAATTTCCGGTATGTATAGAAAATTTGAAATTTTCGATATGTACAAGAAATTTTAAATTAACTAAAATTTTCGATATGATATACCGGAAATTTCCTAATAACTGAAATTTTCGATATTTTTTGCAAAAAAAAAAACTGTGAAATCGTAAAAAAAAAAGTGATATGTATTGGAAATTTGAAATTTTTAATATACCGAAAATTCTTTGTATCCCAATATTTTTCAACAAGAATAAAATTAAATTAAAAAAATATGGGAGTGGCCGATTAAATTTAAAGGATGACAAGTTAATTTTTTTTTGAGTAATGTTATTCTTACACCCATATTATACACCAATACTTACACCAAACACTATTCACCATATTTATACGGTGAACAGTGTTTTTAAAAAAAATAGTAATTTTTATTTTTATTTTTAAAATTAAGGACGACATTGTTCATGTACGAACGTGCATTAACCAACTTCATTACTGCATTAACCAATTTTTTACACTGCATTAACCAAGTTTGATGACTGCTAAAAATTATTTTTAATACCTGAATGTTGCATTAACCAACTTCATTACTGCATTAACCAAGTTTTTAGATTGCATTAACCAAATTTGGTGACTACTGTAATGAAGTTGGTTAATGCAACATTCAGGTATTAAAAATAATTTTTAGTAGTCACCAAACTTGGTTAATGCAGTGTAAAAACTTGGTTAATGCGGTAATGAAGTTGGCTAATGCAACATACAGGTATTAAAATAATTTTTAGCAGTCATCAAACTTGGTTAATGCAGTAGTGAAGTTGGTTAATACACGTCCGTACATAAACAGTGTCGTCCGTAATTTTATAAATAAAAAAATCTTTTTGATAAATATTATTATTTTATTTTAAAAAACACTATTCACCGTATAAATACGGTGAACAGTGTTTGATGTAAGTATTGGTGTATAATATGAATGTAAAAATAGCATTACTCTTTAAAGAAACATATTATAGAAGAAGCTGCAAAATGAAAATAACTAAATTTATCGGCTAATAGTTTCCGTTCATGATTTCTTAGATTTTTTTATGTTGTTTAAAACTTTATGTAATACTAGTAAGTATTAAGTTATTATCTAGGTTTCCATCGTAAAAGTCATTTGTATTTGCATTTGGATATGTATTATAATGAATGGAATTTGAATTGGTATCTACTATCTACCCAATACTGAGAAATTGTCCAAACTGTCCATTTTGCCCTTCCCTTATAATTTCTTTACCCATAGAAAAGGTTAATCATGTAATTAACAAAATAAAAAAAAAGAACATGCCAAATGTTGTGTTCTCATTGGTCACTTTTTTCAATTGTTGTACTTGCATAAACCTTTTCTCTTTCTCTCTCTGCGTTTTCTCTCTCTTTCCAGTTTTCACATTCCAACTTTTTTCTAAACCCTAGCTGCCAAAACTTTTCCCTTCTCTCCCTCTCTCCCATTTTCTTTCTTCTCATATCTTTTTGTCTTCAAACCCTAGTGCTGCGGAAACTCTCTGTGAAATGGAAGAAAAAGTGAACTCGCAAATGCATAAACCCATAGCCACAAAAATCTTCGTCTCTGATTCTATGGTATGGTAGAAACTCATCTTCATCCCTTCCAAATCTCTGATTCTTTTTTCTTTTTCAGTTTTTTCAGGATTTGTACTTCGACATGGCTGAAAATAACTCAAGGTATGTTCCTTCTCGATTTTCCAGTCATTTTAGTTTTTATGTTGTTTTGGTTTTCATGTTTTGATATCCTTGAACTCAACTATTTACAGTTTTCCAAAAAAAATCACAGGTAGCAAACCTGACTGCACAGATCTGATGGTTAGTTCATATTTTTGTGATTAAAGTTGATGAAATTTATTAGCAGGAATAGTGTCTCGGCTAATTATTATTTTTCATTTGATAACAACAAGCTCTTAAATGATATGATGATGTGCTTCAAGATTTGGGTGTGAGGAATAATTCTCAGGTTTGTTCTGCAGAAATGTGTAAGCAATTTATGTTAAGCAATCATTTTACATAAAGAAGGTACTACTTTATGTTAAGCAATTTGTTGTTAACACCTCAAACAAAATATCTTTGTAATTCTACAATTGTATTGTAAGAAAACTGTACTAGCAGAGTTTGTAAATATGTAAGCTTTGTATTTTATGAGTATAGTATGTTAGCTACCATTTTGTTCGGATACAGTAACAGATTTAATACTTAAATAGAGGCTATTGTGACTTAAATATTATTGTTACACAATAATTGATGTTATACTTAGTATGACATTCAGTGCTCGAATCTCCTCGCTAATCGGGAAGGGTACAATGCATTAGAAAAGTGAAGTTGCTTGGAAAATGGACGGGTCTGAAATTTGTCTGTGATACCATAAGTTGTTTATTTGGAGAATAACTTTTTTTAGCTAGCTTCTTTGATTTGGTAAAAGGTTTATTATAGTAAAAAAATGGTTTCCTCCATGTTGAGAATCAAGATAGACTTTTCAAGAGACTTTGTCAAAAATGTTCTAACCAAGGGGAGGATAAATACAGAAACGACCTACTTTGGAAGTACATGAGCTGAATCTATCTTGTCATCTCTCAAACAAGTCAAAATTTCATCTGCATCAGTAGAACTAAAACAATAAGATGTGATCCAGTTCAACAAAATTATTAATGAGGATGAATTGCACGTTTCGAACTGAATAGATGTTGGAAAATCTCCTCCTTTACACATATATCTCTATCATCCCTATTGATTGAACACATCCTTCGGTGTTAATGGGCAAAAGATGAGGGTTCAGGGTGTGAGGAATTATCATTAATTTTATAGTCGTTGCGGAATTATCATTGAATGATGTCATGCTTGCTTTCACAACTTCATTTATTGAGCCATTACTTGTGATAGATTTCGTTACCCAACTGCTGAATAGGAAAGTCTTATCCAGACCTCTGTCTGATGCTGATCGGGTTAAAGTCAGATTTGCCAATGCCATTTATCTATAAAAAATATCTATTGTTATTTTACAATTCTTCATTACTCTTCACGATGTCAACAAACATCATGAGCTTTACATGCCCTTATTGTTGGATCAGGCTTTCGCCCATTGTCTAAGATTCCCTACCGCTTTCCTCTCGTGGGATGTTGCTGATTATCCGAAAATACTAGCTAGGCAATTGGCTTGGTCAACCTTTACCTGACCAACTATTGTATACAAATTTTGTTATTATTATACACTAACTTTTTATTGAAGAGTGATTTCAATGTAAAGCTTTTGGAAGCATAATTTTCCGTGGTGCTAATGACATTATTGTTTGATTGATCTTTCAGGCCAATTTTGTGTTCGAAGCAGAGGAAGGTGTTCATGTTTCTATTGTTGTGCAGCCTTATGGTGATTATTTTATGTGTTCTTTAAGTGCCATTGTTTCTTAAATTATAGGTTAGTATATAACTAATATATGTCCTGTTGAGTTTGCACCGATAGTTTGCACTGATACGCAGTGTATTGCTTACCAATAGATAGTATTTTATTTTGTGATTTTAATAGATATGTAAAAAAGCTAATGTAATTTTATTTTTCTATAAACTTTACTAATAACTTTTTTGAGCTTCAGTTTCATAGGTTTATGAATTCATCACTTCTACCCTTGAATTTGGTTCAGCTGCTGCCCCTGCTCTGATTGCATTGTTAAAAATGGATTTGTGGCTTTCAGTCGACGAGTTTCTTGTCAAGGTAAATAATTATTTCAATAACAGTGTAAATTTCTCTCTTCCATTTGTGTATGTTTCTAACAGTGTTATCCTTTTGTGTCACTCTTTAATGGGGTATATTAGTTACATGAATTGGCGGGTTTGATTAGAATGCATTTCAAATCAGGTTGAACCAACCCGTGAATTGGTGGGTTATGTTCCAACCATTTGAACTGACCAACTGACGGGTTATTTTAATCTCATCTGTCTTACGTTCATTGTAGACATGTTAATGTTCCAAACTTATTTCCATGCATGTCATGTAACAGTCCTAGAATTGAGTTTTGAAAGTCTATCTACCATAAAACAACTCTTGTATTTACTTGTGTTTACATTGCATATACTCATTAACCTAAACAATGACGACTATCAGCTTTATGCATCTTTTGCCGCATAATCAACCCATAATTTATTCTCCAGCTCTTGCTAATTTGGTGCTTTATATGTGGTATCAGACCAATTATAAAACCTAGAGGTCCTATGCATTTTTCCACTCTGATTTCTTTGCATTCTTTTCAACCATTTTAGTGTTTCAGTATTTCTTCAAACTTGTCTTATATTTTTGAGTTGAAAATAGGTCAGCTGCTTTGGTGGAGAAAATGATTCTGACACTAGGGACTATTGGAGGTAACTTGGTTTTTCATGGACAATAATATAACTAGATCACTATATTCTAGAAAGTGCTTATATTGGTTTTATTTTTGTTAGGCTTTTTATAGAAGGAAGTGGAAAGACTTGGAAGCAGGATCAAAAGATTCGGCTTCAGCATGTTGACACTTCAGGCTATCTACATAGTCATGATAAGAAATAGAATCGGATTGCAGGTGGACAGCAGGAGGTGAGTAATTACCTGGAATCTTAAAATTTCCTTTGGTCTTTCGCAAATATTTTATTGAATTGCAGATCAGCAGCGATGTCCAGACGATGTCATATACCCTAGAAAATTTTGGATACTTGACTTGCTGCTTTTAGTTGTCATTTGTTGTTAGGCACTTAAATGTTAGTTTTTTGTGTTTTTGGCGTGCATTACTAATAATGATGTCGATAATGATATCATCTACCATAGTTTTTTTTTAATAGTGATCCTGATATTTTATTTTTTATGCAAGTATAATATTGGAAGTGAATTATCATTATTGATGGCCATTTATTGTATTTAACTAGGTTTGTGGTGTTTGTGAAAAGCGCGCTGACAATATCTGGTTGGCAGCTGAAGGTGTCTATCTTCCTGTTACTGAAAGCAAACAAGTTGAGTAGTATCAATATTTTGTCCAATTAGGATCGATTATGTGATTGGTTGGCTAGCATGGGTAGTGATAATAGAGGCAGATTGTTGAAGGGAAAAATATACGTGAGCACTCTTAGGATGATATAATGATAGAAATATTGTCATAGGTTTCACTTTGTTATGAAGTACTGCAGGTCCTTCTCCCTGCATAAATACTTCTGAAATAATTATTTCAATAACAGTGTAAATGTCTCTCTTCCATTTGTGTATGTTTCTAACAGTGTTATCCTTTTGTGTCACTCTTCAAAAGTGCATTTAAGCTTAAATTTGAATCAAATTAATAATTTATTTATTTCACGGGTCACTATCAATAGAGTCCTTATATTAATTTATATAATCATTAATAAACATTAATAAAATTGATTTTTTTCCATGTATAAATAATTTACATAATCATTAATAAAATTGCTTAGAGTGACATTTACGCATATTATTCAAAATAAACTACATCAAATATTCGAATACTCGTGCGGCAGCACGGGTCTCTTACTAGTTTGATAATGTAATGATGTTGTATGGAATTGATATTGATTGTCCTATTATTATCTCATTGACATTGTAAGATAATAAAGCCCTGGCAAGTTTAAGTCATTCCATGATTGCAATTACTGTAACACCCCAATTCTACCCAAAGCATTTAGGCAAGAAAATATCAGAGTATTAAAATTTCATACAACACAATTAGGATGTTACACCAAGTAACCAAGAAACACCTAGAAAACAAACGGCCATCAACGATGCCAAAATCATACAACACCTGCCTATAAAACGATACATAGCACACGGAAGATATGAACATAAAAATGTACGTATAGCTCTCAATCTCAAAGAGGAGTTTTCCAAAATAAAGTGTTTACAATACACATCAGCACATCATCACATATACATGTTCAAAAGAGTCATATACAAATAAATAACAACAGACTCCCGACTCCCCGGTGTTACGTATCAGAGCAACCGACA
The DNA here is from genome assembly GCF_029867415.1 of Vicia villosa. Classification (NCBI taxonomy): domain Eukaryota; kingdom Viridiplantae; phylum Streptophyta; class Magnoliopsida; order Fabales; family Fabaceae; genus Vicia; species Vicia villosa. The sequence continues at coordinate 30,143,866 of NC_081185.1, read as the reverse complement.
AGACCGATTGGAGAACTACCTCTTCCAAAGGACTCCCAAAGCGGCTAATCTGCAGGATGCCACTCAAGCATCAAATCAGTAGAAGGGTGAGAATATAATTCATAATGAAAAGCATGACAAATATAGTAATGCCAACAAGTATCATCAAGAATCATACAATAAGGTAATCCACTCATCTAACCACAATCGATATATAAGTAATGCGACACATGAATGATAACATAAATTATAAGGACAGACAATGATGAATGAGACTCGACTATGCATATGCATGTGGTACCAAATCCGGAGTAAACTCCTCCTTGTCATTATGACAAATACACCTTGCCGAGCATTATGCTAGGACTTCTTTCCCTCAGGAAAATACACCTTTGTCGAGCAGTAAGCTACGACTAACCGTCATCGAGCATTTCGCCCCCACTGATGACCTCTTGCCACTCGGGCAAATACACCTTTTTACCGAGCATTAAGCTCCCACTGGTAATAATTGCCAATTCAGGCCACCTGTTAATAGCATTCCGCCATTAACGTATTGAAATGTTATGCTGTGCAAATATATGACTCTATTATATGACAACAACATCATCAACAATATAACACGGTCACATACTCACGTTACACCGTTTATATTCTATCCAAAAGGATACATCACCAATTAATAACATCGTTATCAATTATATCACACCATAATTACCACACAGGCATTAGTAAGCACACAACACACATTCACCGTCAAAACATACTGGCCACATTGGCATAAATGATCGCATAATTGCATCACATCAAATTAATATTGGCCATCGGCCCACAACTTCATCAATACATCATCAACAAGTTGTAATAACAACAATTCAACAATGATAATACATCATTCTCATAACAACAATTACTTGCCATAAGGCCACACATCATGTTAACAACAAACAACCAAACATCTTCACATATCAAGAATGAACATTCATTAATACATAAGACATACGAACATGATTTCATGTTAATCCACACATCAACAACAATTGCAACCAAGCACTATGATTATCTACCAATCATATCGCGCATATAAACAATTATGTGTTTTCATCAACAACAATTACAACCAATCAATCACAAGTTAACCAAGCCTATAACATCATATAGAACATCTAACTAGCTTCCTAACGCTTCGAACGGCGTATAAAATGGAGTTACGGATAAAAAGTTACAAGGTTTCAAAGTTTGGATAATTGAACATACTACACATTTCATCACTTGATCCTAATAAAAATAATAGGAGACTACATCCTATGAATCATTTTATTAGATCATAGTATAGTTCATTGCGTTAGCTTTCCAACGCTTTGAACGGCGACAAAATCGGAGTTACGGTTCAAGAGTTACGATCGTTACAAAATCTGCCAAAAATGGAAAAAAAAAGTTGTAGGTCGACGCATGGAAATCATAGGTCGACGCATTGAACTCCTGCCACCCTCGGGTATGCGCACGCTGACCCAATAGGTCGACGCATTCATCAGAAAACCCAGATTTTTGCCTTTTAGGCTGCACAGGTCGACGCAAACCTCTGTGTAGGTCGACCTAAGCTTCGTAGAAACCCTAAAATCACCATTTCCACTAACTAAACCCTTATAAACATTTCTCTAACACCTATACATAATTATAACATCAATACAACACATACATACCATTAAAACAACCTAACATCAAACTTTTCATGGTTGATTCATCAATCTTTCTCAAAACCTAACATTTTCTTCAAACTCAATCAAGCCATGGAAATGGAAAAGAAAGCATGATCAATCATCATAACACAACAAGGATATCATTTAATCATCATACAATCATACTCAAACAAACATAGATCAAACAAAGACCACACAAGAAAGTTATGGAAATTGAACAAGAAGAAGAAGAACAAGAACAAGAACAAGACTATAAGAGTCATACATTCAAGATAAACTAGATTCACCCCCTTACCTTGGTTTGATTCTTCATCTTCTCCAAAAACCCCTTCTTCACTTTCTCTCCATCTTTGCTCTTCTTCTATTCCTCTTCCTTTTCTTTCTCTCTTCTTTCTGGTTTTTCTCTCTTTCTATTCTCTCTTATCTCTTTTCTATCTCCCCCCACTACTTACTATTCACACACAAAATATCTCACTTTACGGTCCAAACTCAATTGCTCAGAAAAACCCCAAAACGCCGAATATTACCTTAATAATATTTCTAGTACCAAAAATATGAAAACCTTCAATTAAATATTAGTCCGCCATCCCGAACTAATACCGACTGAAACGACTCCAAAAACGGTAAAATTCCAATAAACGTCACAAACGTCCAAATTAAGCATATACTTATTTTTCCGGGCGTTACAACTCTCCCCCACTTAGAAGATTTCCGTCCTCGGAAATATCCCAAACGCAAACAAACCTGAATACGCTCTCGCCTCCGACTAACCAACTATCACGCCACGAAAGCAACGACACAATCATCACCAACAACGAATCACCCTAGCTAAAAGAGAAACAACCAAAACACAACAACGACAACGAGATGCAATTCCCATACAATGCACTCATCGACTAACACCAAAACACAAGAAATAACCAAAACACCGACAACAAGAACAAGATGCAATGCCCACACAACACACTTGTCAACCAAAACACCCCTAATCCCCCATCAAAGGAATTAGCTACATGCACTCGAACCATCACCATGGAAACGAGACGCCATCCTAGATAAGGACATAAAGTTCCACGACATATACAACTTCTGAACAGCCTCAACAAAACTAGAATACCAACATCCTGGTCGCACAACATCCAAACAACCATGCAAGACATAGCAGTCAAACATGTAACCAAAACATCTGGTGGTCTTATCATTCCTACCACGTCCACTGTCCAAAATTTGAACTCTAACAATTCATACACACACATACGAACCGCGTCATTTCACGCTTCCGATGTGCACTCTGATTTCCCCCAACAAACAGATTTACCAACTTCATATCCAACTTCCAGCCCTTTCTAGTTTTCACCAGAAACTCATTGTTCTCTCTTAACATACTCAACCTCTTAATCTGCTGTGTCAGCTTGCACACCAGACAAACGTCCTTGTATCATCCGATCAAAGACAAAAAGCTAATCCAAACACATCCTTGTTTCACAACACAAGCCCTCATAGATCTTTAAGTGACCAAATCATCCTCTCAGTCTGACCATCTGTTTGAGGATGAGACGCCAAACTCAGCGCAACTTCGTACCTAAAGCACTTTGCGAACCTTCTCAAAATTTCATAAATAAACCTCGAATCTCAATCCAAACATTACCTTGCCACTAAAAATGACCTTCTCAAATCTTGATACATCTTAGTAGCATCAGGATGAATACTCAAATCTCTACGACGCACCTCATCCAAAGTCCTCTTTTCAAATCCGAACATTAGGAATACAAACTTGATCATGACATCCCATGACATTGTTCTTATCAATCCGAAGATCACTATCTTCATCTTTGACTAATCAATGTCATCTTATTAACCCATTCAAATCCGATTTCTGACCTTTTCTAATCTCATCAAGAATACCATAAGTAAGCTTTCACGTATAAAGCTCAACACCTGAAGAAGTCGCTTTACAAACCAAAATCGAATCTCACAACTGTTTCAACAATCACAATACTCGAATCATCGACATAGACGTATGCAATGGTTTCTCATATTCAACTCATTCTGATTAAACGAATACTTCAAACTCTTGTAGTCACTTACACACAGAAATCTCGATCCGAATAATTAGTGCCTTCAAATTTCCCAAACAGAAATAACAACTGCCAACTCTAAATCTTGTGACAGATAAATCCTTTCAAAAATCTTAACTCGCATAAAGGCATAAACCACCACTTACCCCTTTCTGCATTAGAACTTCTTGCAAACCCAACAAAGAAACATCCCAAAACACAACAAACAGTTCTAACAGATCCGGCAAAATCAAAATAGGAGTGATAGTCAACCTCCTCTTAAACCCTCGAACATTCACTTTACTCAACCAAAAATTCACACAAGGAAACTTAGCAAACAATTTCTTCTTCCCAACACGGACAAAACAATTCTCAAATACTTAGCACGATCATCTTCACACTGATGATACCCATACTTTAAGTCAAACTTGCAAAACAAACAAGCTCAAACCAACTTGATCCATCAAAATATCAATCCTCGAAAGTGCATACCTTTCCTTAATTGTCAATTTTCTCAATTGTCTAAAATCGACACAAGGCCTCATAGAACCTTCCTTCTTAACCAACAAAACACGTGCACCCTACGGCGACACACTCGAACGAACAAACCTCTTCTCAAGAAAATCCTTAAGTTGACTCCTCAACTCTTTCAACTCAGAAGTTGGCATCCGATACGGAACCCTCGACACAACAACAGTTCTAGGAACTAAATCTGTCAAAACAGAACTCCAAGACGGAATTCCCCTTTTCGACGATGAATCACTTAAACCTTCAAGAAACACTTATACAAATGCGCAACTATCCGCAATTCCCACAACCGCTCTTTCTCAAGAACATCCAAAGTCGTCGACAACATAAACAACGTCGTACTACCTTGCACCGACTCATTCACTTCCAATATTATCAAACTAGCCAGATAAGCCTATCACGTCCAATACGATCCCGTCTACTATCAACAAGAGATTAAGGGTGATCAAGTCCTCAATTTGTCAATAGGTAGCTGACAATCATAATAGAGTATAAACTATCAGTACCAACATTAATAATATTCTTTTCCAACTTTTGCTCATAGCACAGAAGCACTATGATTCCATAATTCACAAATCTCTCAAGATCATCTGAACTAGCTAACACCGACGTCCGGTAGCTACGTACCAAAACACTTCTAACAACGTCAACAACTCCTCCAACAAAGTCTACCACAATACTTTCCTTAATCACTGATCCAACAACGACACCTCACACAAGGCTACTCAAACAACAACTTCACAGTCCATCAGTAGCGTTAGAGCATCACAACTCTCTAAATTCCATTCCTTAGAAATAACCAAAATCTACTCCGTGACACTCCAACTTGATTAACAACCAAAGTCTTAAGTCCAAGTCGCCTTCACTTCAGAAAACAACAGATTCCAACAACACTAGTACTCCTGCCCTCAGTAGCATACTAACATCTTGCAATTGAAACATATCCGAGAAGCATATCTTCTCCCCCACTAACTTCAAACCACTCCTGCATGCAACCGACTAGAGGCACAACAAGTACTGACAGTGCTCCACACACTTATCACGTACTGAGGAATTAAACAACATTAAACAACACTGGCCGGACAGACCGACCTGCTCTGATACCACTAATGTAACACCCCAATTCTACCCAAAGCATTTAGGCAAGAAAATATCAGAGTATTAAAATTTCATACAACACAATTAGGATGTTACACCAAGTAATCAAGAAACACCTAGAAAACAAACGGCCATCAACGATGCCAAAATCATACAACACCTGCCTGTAAAACGATACATAACACACGGAAGATATGAACATAAAAATGTACGTATAGCTCTCACTCTCAAAGAGGAGTTTTCCAAAATAAAGTGTTTACAATACACATCAGCACATCATCACATATACATGTTCAAAAGAGTCATATACAAATAAATAACAACAGACTCCCGACTCCCCGGTGTTACGTATCAGAGCAACCGACAAGACCAATTGGAGAACTACCTCTTCCAAAGGACTCCCAAAGCGGCTAATCTGCAGGATGCCACTCAAGCATCAAATCAGCAGAAGGGTGAGAATATAATTCATAATGAAAAGCATGACAAATATAGTAATGCCAACAAGTATCATCAAGAATCATACAACAAGGTAATCCACTCATCTAACCACAATCGATATATAAGTAATGTGACACATGAATGATAACATAAATTATAAGGACAGACAATGATGAATGAGACTCGACTATGCATATGCATGTGGTACCAAATCCAGAGTAAACTCCTCCTTGTCATTATGACAAATACACCTTGTCGAGCATTATGCTAGGACTTCTTTCCCTCAGGAAAATACACCTTTGTCGAGCAGTAAGCTATGACTAACCGTCATCGAGCATTTCGCCCCCACTGATGACCTCTTGCCACTCGGGAAAATACACCTTTTTACCGAGCATTAAGCTCCCACTGGTAATAATTGCCAATTCAGGCCACCTGTTAATAGCATTTCGCCATTAACGTATTGAAATGTTATGCTGTGCAAATATATGACTCTATTATATGACAACAACATCATCAACAATATAACACGGTCACATACTCACGTTACACCGTTTATATTCAATCCAAAAGGATACATCACCAATTAATAACATCGTTATCAATTATATCACACCATAATTACCACACAGGCATTAATAAGCACACAACACACATTCACCGTCAAAACATACCGGCCACATTGGCATAAATGATCGCATAATTGCATCACATCAAATTAATATTGGCCATCGGCCCACAACTTCATCAATACATCATCAACAAGTTGTAATAACAACAATTCAACAATGATAATACATCATTCTCATAACAACAATTACTTGCCATAAGGCCACACATCATGTTAACAACAAACAACCAAACATCGTCACATATCAAGAATGAACATTCATTAATACATAACACATACGAACATGATTTCATGTTAATCCACACATCAACAACAATTGCAACCAAGCACTATGATTATCTACCAATCATATCGCGCATATAAACAATTATGTGTTTTCATCAACAACAATTACAACCAATAAATCACAAGTTAACCAAGCCTATAACATCATATAGAACATCTAACTAGCTTCCTAACGCTTCGAACGGCGTATAAAACGGAGTTACGGATAAAAAGTTACAAGGTTTCAAAGTTTGGATAATTGAACATACTACACATTTCATCACTTGATCCTAATAAAAATAATAGGAGACTACATCCTATGAATCATTTTATTATATCATAGTATATTTCATTGCGTTGGCTTTCCAACGCTTCGAACGGCGACAAAATCGGAGTTACGGTTCAAGAGTTACGATCGTTACAAAATCTGCCAAAAATGGAAAAAAAAGCTGTAGGTCAACGCATGGAAATCATAGGTCGACGCATTGAACTCCTGCCACCCTCGGGTATGCGCACGCTGACCCAATAGGTCGACGCATTCATCAGAAAACCCAGATTTTTGCCTTTTAGGCTGCACAGGTCGACGCAAACCTCTGTGTAGGTCGACCTAAGCTTCATATAAACCCTAAAATCACCATTTCCACTAACTAAACCCTTATAAACATTTCTCTAACACCTATACATCATTATAACATCAATACAACACATACATACCATTAAAACAACCTAACATCAAACTTTTCATGGTTGATTCATCAATCTTTCTCAAAACCTAACATTTTCTTCAAACTCAATCAAGCCATGGAAATGGAAAAGAAAGCATGATCAATCATCATAACACAACAAGGATATCATTTAATCATCATACAATTATACTCAAACAAACATAGATCAAACAAAGACCACACAAGAAATTTATGGAAATTGAACAAGAAGAAGAAGAACAAGAACAAGAACAAGACTATAAGAGTCATACATTCAAGATAAATTAGATTCACCCCCTTACCTTGGTTTGATTCTTCATCTTCTTCAAAAAACCCTTCTTCACTTTCTCTCCATCTTTGCTCTTCTTCTATTCCTCTTCCTTTTCTTTCTCTCTTCTTTCTGGTTTTTCTCTCTTTCTATTCTCTCTTATCTCTTTTCTATCTCCCCCCACTACTTACTATTCACACACAAAATATCTCACTTTACGGTCCAAACTCAATTGCTCAGAAAAACCCTAAAACGCCGAATATTACCTTAATAATATTTCTAGTACCAAAAATATGAAAACCTTCAATTAAATATTAGTCCGCCATCCCGAACTAATACCGACTGAAACGACTCCAAAAACGGTAAAATTCCAATAAACGTCACAAACGTCCAAATTAAGCATATACTTATTTTTCCGGGCGTTACAATTACAACAGGAGATAAACGAGAATTCTCTCAAATGTAGGGGTAAATGTGCATCTTATAAAACATCAGAATTTTTGTAAAAGCCGTAACTTGAGTTTTCGGACTCCGTTTGACGCGCTGTTCGAAGTATAGGATAGCTAATACAATAATTCATACCCTAATGGAGTAAAATAAGTTATAGGACATAATTTCCTAGTATTTGTTTTATGATGAGATAATGATACCTTGTGATGAATTAAAAATAAATATGTTTTTATTATGAAGTTGAATCAACCGTGTCTTGTCGTTATTTGAATTGCGTGTGATGATATGTGTATCTATCATATAAGAAAATAAAATGTTCTGGAAATACTAACATTGCCCTTCTGGTTCCACGGATTGCCACGTGGATGGCCTAACTGAATTTCTTTATTTCCTTGCACGATATCCGCTGAAATTCAAATGACTTCCCTTTCTATTCCTTTCTACTCTTTATGTTCCAACTTTTCAATCAAATAATATAATATTTTACCTTTCTATTACCTTCCCAATGCAACTTTGTCTAACCTCATTCTTGGCTTGCATATTGCAAGAAATATAGATCTCACGGATCTCTATTCACTTATATGTTTTAATATAATTCATTAGATAGAATTTATTCTCTATGTAATATATATTTACAAGCAAATTTAAAAAATCTTATGAAGTGTTAGAAAGAAGTTAAAATCCAATAGATAAAAAAATTATAAATATTTTAAAATTAAATTCAAATGAGTTCAATAGTTCAAAGTTCTAACAAATTTATAACTTGTGAAGTGTTAGAAAGAAGTTAAAATTCAATAGATAAAAAAATTATAAATATTTTAAAATTAAAAATTCAAATGAGTTCAATAGTTTAAAATTCTAACAAATTTATAACTATTTTGTTAAAGTGATCATGTTTAATTTTTTATTTTATCATTAAATATTCATAAATTTTTTGTAAATATTTATAGTTATTAGTGATATTTGTGAATATTTATATTGGTCATATTGGATTTATCATGTTGGTAATTTACTACATATTTATTTTTAAATATTTTCAGGTATTAGTGATTTTATAATAACAATTATATATTACCAACAAAACCTTATCGAATGATCTAAGATAAGAATAAATTTACCCGTGCGGAAGCATACGTCAAGTACTAGTTGAGTGGAATCTACAATTAGAATATAGTTAAGTATTTAAATGTAAGTGCTTTGAAGTATAATATAATGCGTAGTACAATGTCTTAATCCTGATAATGAACCCGATTAAGAACTTAAACTAAAATTCTAGCATCTACAGAAATAGCCATACAGAAATACAACACCCAGTAACCAGAAAGATGGTGGCTCCTTCAATGCTCATAGTTTCCAGGAGAACACCGCTATCTTTTGTACAACTTAAGCCACTAACTAGTATTACAGAACAAGAAGTTTGATGTTGACAGACCAGAACTGAGTTAATATTGTCCTTCTAGAAGCTGAATGCACATCCCTTCTACTCATTTACAATGGATTAATGCATCACATGAACTAAAATGCATGAGGATATTTTTGTGGGATAGATATAATTATACTTTGCTCCATATTCATGATACAAAATGTGAATAGCCTAACCAATCTCACCCTCTTCGACATCATTTACAGGATTTGGAACAGCCGGTGGCTCTCCCTCCTCCTCTTCATCATCAACTTTCATATATAACCCTAGTTGTTCCAAGGGATTACTACTACCAAACTTGAAACTGCCCAACCCATCCTGAGAGTGATCGGGACTTGTCTCATGTACACAACTTGGTAATTGCTCCGCAGGTACAGCTCTAAGCCTTTCCAAATCTTCGAGAAAACGAGAATTCTCATTGATTTCAACAGTCTTTTCCATCTGCATAGAGACCAGTATATGCTCCAATGAAATGCAGAACAAACATGTAAGCACTTAGATATTTCAGCTAGATAGACACTACTCATTTACCTGTGTCAAAGCTTGTCGTGCAGCTTCCCTGTCAAGCTCTACCTTTCGTCTGGCTTCAGCAGCAGATTCCGCTTCTGCCTGCTTTCGAGCATCTTCAGCAGCCTTTGCTTCTGCTTGGAGCCTTGCCTTTTCTGTCAACAAACAGTTGGGTCAACAAGATAGATTAGTTAGCACTTAAGTAAGTTGAACAATTAGCATGGACACATCACCCTTTATAATAACACACAAGTACAAAAGCTCACTCACCTTTCCTTTGCTCCATCTCCATTTTCTCCCTTTCCAGCCGCAACTTCTCAGGATCACCCTTTTCTCCCTGACCTCAGCCAAATTTTATTGAAGCAAATCATATTCAAATTCCATACAACAATCAGAAGTATGATGCTAGCAGAGTAAGTTTCACATTTCTCAAATATGAGATATTACTTACTTGTGTGAGCGTCTTTTCTCGAGCTTTCAAGATAGTATCAACAAATCGATTCTTCAATATTGCAACTCGATAAAGTTTATCAGGGGAGACCTGCCTCTCAGAAGGACCGCTGTCCCCTGTAACATTTATAAGATAATTTGTTTGAAGTCATCTAGCATAACAATAAAATCTTACATGGTCCACACACACATACCATCTTGCTGGCAATCAGAGTCAGAAGGACTCCGCTGATCCTGAGAATTATCCTCAACTTGATCTAAGCCACTGACAGATTCTGTAAGAAATAAAGGATAAGAATCTAAGGTCAAGAAATTTAATCATGATATTAAAGACATGGCTAACGAACAATACACACAGACATGCAAGTTTTAAGCAAGATTAATAAATGAAAAAATATAGAAGGTTTCACATAAGTCATTGTTATATGAAAATAAAGCTCATATATACTATTACTATATTAAAAAGGAAAGAAACCACAAACTCTACTAGTAGTAGGAATTCAGCAAAAAGAGAAAAGAAAGGAACATGAGACAAGAGATAAGAATACAGCATTATCTCCTTAAACAATGTAACCAGCATAGCATCAACAACAACAACAATAACAACAAAAGCATTTATTCACAATAAAGGGTGTCTACTGTCTAGCAAACAAGTTTTTTTGTAATTTAACTAATCGCTTATTGCATAAATACTTACCATATGCAAATTTGTGTCATATGGCCTTAAGTTCAATAAGTTATTTGTATTAACATTTATTTAAATTGTTTTCACTGTAAAAATATAATTTGGGAGTTGAAGAGGAGACAAAGGGAAAATAGGGGTGGACACGGATCATGGTTCCCCACAACCCGAATAGAACCAATTGAAAAATCAAGGGTAGTTCGATTTGGTTTTGAAATAGGCTAACCCGAGGTAATTGGGTTGGAAAATTCAAACCTCAGAAAATCGATCCAAAAGAAGGGAATTTTCACAGCATGTGCATATACTTAGTTATGTTCCTTTCCTAGTTTCCTTTTCATATTCTCTCCATCTTTCCCCACTTCTCTAAGGCCGACTAGGGCACAAGACATTACTCCCTCCTTCACACCCCGCCACCACCTGAGCAGTGGCCACAACCGATATCTCTCCGCTGGATTGGAACCCCTGCCAGTGGCAAGCAGAGAACTTACGCTGCAATCTCAAAAAATCAACTGACTGGAACCCCTGCCATGTGCTCAATGATACCCATTTCTCTAACATAATTTTGATTTAGATAGTAATATATGGCTTTTTTTACCTGAACTGAAAATTTTACTCTTTCATTTTGGGTTCCTTTCTGCAGGTAAGTATAATTACTTCTTCTTTTTTAAAGCAGTAAGCCTACTGTTGTTTTATTATTAAACCAAGTTACCTGACCCAACAAGAATGAGATTGGGCTGGTTTGATTCAAGTTGTGTATCATTCACAAATACGAACCAACCCAAACCGGTTAAATTTGATTGGTTTAGACCCCAAAATACCCTAACCGGAAGCAACCCAACCTGTATCTCATTCTACAAAAGTTGTTTCCAAAGCTATCTTGGAATCTTTATTCAATCAAGTTTATTAAAACAGTTAATGGATGTTTCAAAAGCTATATGTACAATCTCTTCCAACCACTTATATAAGTGCTCAAATCATGCAATAAGCCTACATAAGCTTTAAATAAGTTCTTCCAAGTGTCACCTAAGTGATTCTCAAACTAAGTAGTTATGTTGAAGTGAGTATAATGTTATCATCAATTAACATGGCCCTTCTGCATTGAAGCGATTTCCTCAAATAGTTCACCTAATTACACAATCTCCTTTAAAGCTATCAAATATTTCCCTAAAGATAATTCTCAAATATTTCAAAAAAAAACTTTTATATTAATGAGAATCTACAGCAACAAATTTCTATAATTTTCTGTTTTAACAACGTAAACCATCAAATAGATCTTCAAAAGTATCAGTTCAACAAAAGCAATTTTACCACTCCTGTGATGTAAATAAATAATAGCACAAACCATAGAAGTACCACACAAACATGAGACAAACCATTGGAAAGAAGATTAGAGTTTTAGTTGCACTTGACATTAAGTGACCAGGTCCATTTTGTGTAATAGTCAAAGCCTATTTATAATTTAGTTTCAACTGTATGTTAATTCAAAATGTCCTGATAATTGGAAAACATATCCACGACCTTATATATAACACTCTCCTTTCTCCTACACTTTCCAATGTGGGACTCTTGTGTTAACTTTCCAAAACCCTCCTTCAAGTTCAAACAGGTCTCTTTTTTTTTACCCGTTTGTGACTTTAATAATAGTCTCTCTTTTTTCCTCCAGGTTTGTCCTGAACAGTGTTGAGCCGTGTGGCTACTTGTACCTTTTCTTTTTTTGTTGCTGAGTCTAAAAAGGCCCTTCAAATTTTAGTTTTTTTACTGTACTACTGGACCTAGCTCTAATACCTGTTGAAATTTAGTGAGTTAACCCATTATGTGCAACATTAAAACCCATTTATTATTTAGTTCAATTGAGTGTGTTAATTTAAAATGTCATGACACTTGGACAACAAACCCACAGCCTTATATATACACATACTTTTCTTTCTCTTATGCTTTCCGACGAAGGACTCTTTTGTTAGTTTCACTTTTCAAACTGCAGACCATACAGAACAACCTTTATGCAGCTAAAAATGACAAACAAAGATACATCACTCACGATTTCTTTCAAGAGTATCAGCAGCTCTGATCTTATCCTCCAATCGAGCTTCTGAACCCATAATTTCTGGTACCTGAATATGAATCCAAATGAATCAGATTTTTATAATGCAAAATAATTATGTAAGGAAATAACATTCACTGAATAAACAAAACTGTGCCTTTGCTCCATTTGCTGGACTTGCTTTAGCATCATCAGATTCACTATCACTATCAGAAGAACTACTTGAGTCTGAATCTGCAATGTACACATTAGAGTAATAAATAGATTCGTGTTTTGTTCTTTTTGCAAGTGGTATAATCAACATCATGGTATGTGCTTTGTGTTTAGATGCTTCTTTATTTGCTCGTGCGAGATGAATTTGGGTCATTTCGGTTTAAGTTCAAAAGATATGCAAAGAAAAAAGAGATGATATTGAATCCTCTAAGATGTGTAAGATTGTAGCTTAGTTCAGTTACAACTGCAATAACTGCTCCCTGCTTTTATGATCCTATAAATACTTGTATCAATGTGTATTCACTCGGAATGGTAATGCCAAAGTGTTTTTCAGATGGCAAATTTTCTCTACTTTTCTGAGTTTCCAGAGCTCTATTAAGGGGGAGTTTAATTAAAAATAATATACCTCCCTAAATCAAGTCTCAAATATATCCTAATGATGAAATCTTCAAAAACATGGATAACCACGGTTACAGAATACAAGAAGTACCATTGGAATGGCCTGGACTTGGACATTTGTTCTCTCTGCAAGTTGTATCCTTTTCAACCTTCACATCAGGATGGTTTGAAATAAGGGGCTCGCCTGCATCAATGTCCTTTTCAACCTCCATATCAGGATTGCTTGAAACAGGGGGCTCATTTTCAACTTTCACATTAGGATCGCTTGAAACAGGGGGTTCATTTCCACAATTGTCTTTTTCAACCTTCACATGAGGATAGCTTGAAACAGGGGGCTCGTTCCCACCGATGTCCACTTCTTCATCAGCCATATCATTGCCTATACGTAGTAGAACAATGTTTGAAAAAGATAAAAAAAAAAACTGCATCCACACATGCAGACACACAAACTCAAAAGACTACCTTTAAATGGTTGCAATGAGGAATTGCTAGGTCCAGAATCATTCAACACCTGCAGCAGAAAATATAGATTACGAGAAGTCAAATAGTATATGTATTATTATAAGAAAAAATTTCATTACGGCGAGGGAGGATTAGGGCAATACAATAAAATGTGATAATAACATAGATTTATGAAAGGGTTAGGTAGTAGGGATGCACCTCTATTTCACACACTTGAACATTTTCTTTGTTATTTTGCTTCTCATGCAAAAAGTCATCTAGAAGCTTGCGTAATGTGAATAGTGTATCATCGCTGAGAACGTCAATATCAATCTCAATCTCCTCCTCTCCACACTCTCTTCCATTTGAACTATGTTCTTTCAAGAAATCAATGATATGAACAGGTATTTCTCCAAGCAAAGACTCCAATTGTTGACCTAGATTGTGCTTCTCTTGATCCGACATAACCTCTTTAGTAGGTGCAATAACTTCAGGTTGAGGGGGCAAAGAGACAATTTTCCTCTTTTTGGAAGGAGGCATTGCTCTAGTAGTTTTCACATCATGACTAGGAACTGGCTTTGTAGGCAATGGAAGATCATCCGTTTTAGACAGTTTCTTCTCTATCGTTTTCCATCTCATTTCAAAATATTTACGGAGGGTATCCGCCATGATATGGACATCATTCCCAGGTGGATTATAGGTCATTGCATTCGAAAAAGTAAGCCTCACATCACCGGCAAATTCCAAAGGATCTGAGTACGCTCCTGTATCGATCTTGCTTTTTATTGTTCCCAGGTCCATCGGATGCTTAATGATAGTGAAATAATCAGGAAGGTTCAACTTCGCCGCATCCACAGGGGTGTTGAAAACCCAACCATACTGATGACTCATTAGCCGTTTCAACAGTGACTCACAATCTTTCATTAACAAAGAATTCGCAGTAGTACTTGGCAAACAAGTCTTCAACGGAGTCTCAAATTTTCCAGACGAGCCCCGATTCCATCCGCGAGGCTTATTACTCTTACCCAACTGTTTCGATTTTTTCCTCGAGTTTTCCACTCGATGATCCCTGGTATTGGTATTTCCATTACTACAACTAAGAATATCACTAGAAGACGACAGCGTAACGCCATTCGATCTCTGTAGCTCGATTCTCTTCTGAAGCTGGCGAACATGTTCAAGCTCGGATCTCAGGCGTTGCGCCAGACCTTTTCTTTCAATCGATGACAATTTCGACAAGGGAACAACATGGACGGAAGCACCAAAAGCACCGCGGCGGCTTGAATTCAAACTAATCGACTTCCTCGCCGCGGCACCGGAGTCTTCGGAAACGGTAATTTCAGTGTCTATTTGTCCCGATGTTCCCGACCCCTCGGATTCACCAACTGTATTAATAGGATTATTACCAAAATAACCTCCAGGGACCCTACTCTTTGCCATCATAAAGTCACACGGTTCACTGAACTAGCTTAATTTCCACATCCAGTATTAATCATGTAAGAAAATCACCTAATTCGAAAGCAGTTTTTTCACTAGAGATTTAACCTCCAAAAATTAGGGCAAAACTGGAATCTCTGTGCTGAAATTGAATGAAACTGAAAACTAATTGAATTAGTTACCTAGTTTGTAGCACAGAGCTTGATTTCTTAGATCACGAGTGAAGTGAAACCATAGCTGAATAGAATGAGTAAACGAGAGAAGCATAAGCACGTTTTCTGAAAAGCACGAGTTGAGAGAGCGAGAGAAGAAGAGAAGAAAAATGTGGAGTCTTACCTTGGCTTTCGTTTTCTTGTAAGAAGATTATGATGCCGACTTTTATCTGCAATTTGCATCAATTCGTCAAACAGTTTGAGCCGTGCGATGTAAAATCAACGGATACCATGCGGGTTTCATTTAGTTGACAAGTGCGACTTTTTGGTATATGAGTAACTAGTAAGATACCCGTGCTATCGCACGGGTTCCGTCTGGGTTATTATTACATGTTATAATATCTCATTTGTCAGTTTTGAAATTTGGTTTAGAGATTATAAACAGTCACATAATTACAAATATAAACTAATAACATGTAACAACCTTTATGCAGTGATGCAAGTAGTACTGTTAAATATTTGTAACAACAATATACTTATTTGATCCAATATAAACACTTAGAACCCGCTTATGCCTTTATAAAAATAATTGTATCAACATTAGACTTTTTCAGTTTATAAAAATATTTTTAACTTATTCCCGGTTATAAAAATAATTAGTAGATTTTTTTTGTTTATAAAAATATTTGTAACTTGTTCCCGTTTATAAAAATAATTGTATCACCAATATACTTTTTCACGATTATAAAAATATTTGTAACTTATTCCCGTTTATAAATAAAATTGTATTAATAGTAGAATTTTCCCATTTATAAAATTACTTGTAATTTATTTCCGTTTATAAAAATAATTGTATCAACAATAAACTTTTTTCGTTTATAAAAATATTTGTAACATATGCCCGTTTATAAAAATATTTGTATCAGCAACAAACTTTTTTTCCCGTTTATAAAAAATATGTAAGTTATTCTCTTTTATTAAATCAATTGTATAAATAGTAGACTTTTTTCGTTTATAAAAATATTTATCAATAGTAAATTTTTACTTTTTCCCGTTTATAAAAATATTTGTAATTTATCAGTGAAAATATATTTATCAATTTTTATTTTACTAATTAAAAAATATTTGTAATTTATTTTTGAAAATATATTTATCAATTTTTATTTTACCAATTAAAATTTAAATCGTTAAACTAATATCTGCTTATTAACACTATGTTAAAAAAAAACAATTTTGCAAAACTAAATCATTAGATATAATTTGATAAAAATCAAATAAATAAAAATTACATATTATATTTATAACTAAATTGCAACAAAAAATTAAATATAATGTGTCATCATTCATTCTAATTTAAGTAGATACTAAAGTATATAAACAAAATTAAACACTTAAATAATTTTAAAATTTTAGTTACCATATTCTGGTTAATTAAGGAATAAAGTAAATCTTTGGATTCATTAAGATATATATTATACTTTTTGTTGTATACTAAAATATTTGATTGGGACATATTAAATTAGGATTATATTATTTTAGATTGATCGAAAATAACAATAACAGTTTATAATCGATCAACAACAAACTTTTTCATGTATATTTAAATAACATTATTTATAAAAAAATTAGATCAACAATTTATTTTTTCTCATATTTAAAATAAAGTTTATTATTAAATTATTCAAAAATTTCTCGTATATAAAAATAAAGTTTATTATTAAATTATTCGGAAATTTCTCGTATATAAAAGTTTTTCTCGTATATAGAATTTTATGTCTCATATATTTTAATATATAATCAATGACAAATAAATGTTATTATTACAAATTAAGATAAATTCTTAAAGGAAATGAATTTTCTCCAATTAAAAACATTCATTTTATTCTTTAATACTTAAAAAATTATTTTAACATATTTTCTAACAGATATATCATATTGAATTGAATTAAATAATAGTAAATAGTATAATTAATATATTTTATATTATTTTAAAAATTCAAAATAGTTATAAAAGCAATGTTTAATTTCGGTTATCTAAAAATTAGTACATATATTTTTATAATAATTAAAAAAAGTTGCTTATGTTAAAAAATAGAATTACAGGATAAAAAATTACTATTATTAAGATAATTTACACATTAGCTATTTATCAGCATCCTTACTAAATGAAAAATCTTGATTTATGTTAAAAAAAATAAGAATTATTACAAAAGAGGAAAATAATTTATATCAAAATCTTCTACATTGAATTCATAGTAAACATCTATACCCTTGCTATCAAACTTGTTGCAACTACAATTCCGAACCTCCTAAAAGCAGTCAAATAGTATAGAATCATTCCATCAAAATTAATATTTCATCATTCTAATAAAACCACAAATATATATATTTTCACCCTTTAGAATCAACATACACAAACATCATATCCCAATTCTACATGTCACAAAGTATTTATATATTTACATGAGAAAAAAAAGCAAGAATAAGATATCATTAAATATTATTATTTATCTCCTTCATCAGTTGATTTTGGCTTCTTAACAATCAAAACAGGACACTTCACATTCTGTGCATAGTGGTTGCTCACACTTCCCATAAAAGCCCTACCATTAATCAATATCCAAAATCAACCGAATTAATTTTATAATTCAAATATGTGTATAACTAACGCCAACAAAAAAATAACCATAATTAGTTAACCATAATTTATTAATATACCTTACTTACATTTTGCACGTCGTACAGATTAACTCCTTGCTCCAAAACAAACTCAACAACTTGTTGGCTATACTTCTCCTTCGTTGCCGTAACATCAGATGAGAAAAGACATCCTGAAATAAAACACACATATACATATTACACAAATTAATTAATTAATTAATTAATTAAGAGAGTTTACAACGGATTAATCACAATCAACTATATAAATTAATTTCCTGTGCAATCTTCTTCAAACTCCATGTTAGAGCGTAAATGCTCTCATATTCTTCATCAATAGCTACCAAGATTCTTCTTCCGCTTTATGTTTTTCCAACTATCAACACTACTTGGAAATTCTTCTGCAAAGAAATATTCAGTATATATGGGTGATTTTAGATTATTACCGGCCGAATAGTTGGACAATAATATATAGTTTATTTTGGAAATTCCCTGCAACATTTCAACAAACACATAGTGTGCACACATGAAAAGTCAGTTTGATAAATCAATTGATAATAAATTGCATAAATATTACTGAATCAATGAAATAGCAGTTTGAATGCATCTAATAGATGATAAAGAATTGCATAAATATTAATTGAAAAGCCCAATCAAAAAAGATAAAATTCATAAAATAAGGTAACGCAGTGAAATCATAGTGAACAGGCGCACGGAACAATAAGAGTGTTGAGCCCAATCAGAGAATCACCACTTCTGAACTGTTAAACCAATAAAAGTGTTACAAACCATATATGCTTACACCTAATTGCTATCTTCCAGAAATCCTTCGACTCATTGATGTCCTTCACAGAATCAATTTGGCGAGCCATGGCAATACTTAAAAGGCTGCAAGAACAAAACAGATTTCACTTGATTTGGAAAATTAAAATCGAAATAAAAATGACACAAAACAGATATGCAAGTTAAAATCGTACCTATTGCAAAACAGATATGTAGAAGAAATAAGAACCTGAAAAAGATAAAGTAAAGAGTGGAATTCCATTGATTCAGAAGATATATAACCTAAAAAACGTATAGGTATCTGGAAAGCCAAGAGTAATTGTAATTTTCGGTAGTGGAGGGTTTTAGGTTTTCAAAGACCTTAAAACCTATTGTTCCAAATTATGGAATGAATCTATGTATTCAACATTAACATTTAATAGGACTATTAATGTTTTGGAATGTGTATATTTGGGTAAATAAATAAAATATAAAATACCAACAAAAAATAAGAGAGCGACACATCAACAATAATAAATGCCAAATCAATAATATTGAGTTATTTTGCTAAAAGTCTTTTCTACCCATGGAATAAGAAAAGTTTTAGTACTTTTATCAGAGGGTTTTAAGTGGAATTTCCAGGTACTTTTGCTTTTATATATTAATAATAGATAAAACTCTAGATTCTAGACAAATCTTATTACTACTACCTCCCGTACTAAAAATTACTTTTTCCGTCTTCATTATCATTTTTTTATTTGGAAAATCCTTACGACTGAAAATAATAAGAAATGTATTTATTATCACTTTTGTTACCTAATTCTTATTAAAAAAATTAATTTTTCATAAATTAAAGAATGAAAATTCATATTGATTCTTCACAAAAATTACAAAATCTAAAATTATATTTTTTTCAAATCAATTTTTTTCTTACTTTTTAAATCATGATTGAACTGTCACATTAAATTTTACTTTTTAAATATTTAATGTAGTTCTAAAATGACTATCATTTTATCTTATAAATTTTTTATTTTTTATTTTAAATTAAAAAAATTTAATATTACTGTAAATTATGGGTATAATTTATCATTAATGTACATTAGCCTAGTGACCAAAGCATATGATGTGCCTAAAAGGTTTTCCGATTTTAAAAAAATATGTACGAAAGGACTAATATGATCCGGTTAAAATTTGTAAGAGATTAAATCGGGTCTTTTTTCGTCAGGGATTAATTTGAGTTCTATAATTTTTTGTGAGGGACCAAAATGGATCTTTGCTCTTTTGTACCCTAAATTAAATGATTGTTTTTTAAAATAATTATATGTACATTCTTGTTTTTCTTCTTCAAATTATTCCGTAAAAAGTAGCACTATTCTTTTTATTTTGGGATACTCTTATTTACGACTTTAATAAAAAAAAACTCTTCTTCTCTAACTACTATATTAATAATGTTATGAAACTAAATAGAAGGATATAGTGTATTGTATTATGCTATTATCAGCGTGAATACAATATGAGTCATATTTATAGTATATGCGTAATAAATAGAAAATTAATATGGAATCCCCTCATTTAAAATACTCCTCTTGGATGTCCATTAAAAATATGCCTCATTCAAATTTTACAAGCAAAAAAACTAGTGAGAAAAATTTTAGTAAAGAAAAAAGAGTACAATATTCTTTGTGAAAGAACTGTCTCGTTATTGATCAATATGAATTATTACAAATAATAAATGAAATTATAGGGAGGCAAACATCCATTATTCATAGTAGTCCCCTTGAATGTTTCACTACAAGAAAATTGGCAGATTGCGACGGTTATTTTGGCGGATTACGATGGATAAAAGCGCTGCAAATTACTAACTACGACGGTTGTTGTACCGTCGCAGAAACGTGCGTCCCAGGCTGTTTCGCGACGATTGTCAAAACCGTCACACCAACCATCATTCTCATTCACGACGGTAGGGAACTGACATAAACTGAATATTGCGACGGTTACCAACCGTCATGAATTTTTGTTTGTTTTTTATTTTCATTATTGATTGCGACGGTACAAACCGTCATGAATTTTTGTTTTCTGTATAGATTGCGACGGTTCAAACCATCGTGAATGTTATTTGTTGTTTCATTTTTATCGCTAATTGTGACAGTTTAAAACAACCTACAGGGGGTTATAACCCCCGCTAAAATGATGAATTTATAAAAAAAATCAGAATAACAAAAATTCACATCTTTTACCAGAATATCAATAACTTTCATTTGAGTACAAACATTAGTTTTTGACATTGAACTAAATGAAGAAATCAAAGTATAACACCCTAAAAGCTTGATTCAACATCCCTGCAATACTGAACGAAGATCATTCCTGAACGAAGATTACACCACAATTGAACCAAGTGAACACCCTGTAATACAGAACGAAGATCACACCACAGCTGAACCAAGTGAACACCCTGCAATACTGAATGAAGATCATTCCACAACTCCTACTCTTATACTGTCAGCTAGGACTTGATCAAGTATAAGCCCCATACCCAAGCATGATTCTCCCTATAGCCCATACCTAAAACCTTCAGTTGTTGCCTCCCCTAAATACGATACAATAAGAAAATCAACTTAGATGTCTAAGCCAAGATAATAACAATATACCTAGTTAGAAAGAAAATAATGAGTTAGAAAGAAAATAATGACACAAAACACATGATTAAAAAATGTAATTGAAAGGTAGGAATGCATGATGCAGAGTTTCATACAGTTTTAAGGTTTCATACCCATTTTTGGCTGGGTTTGGGTTGGGGTCAAGTGACCGAAGTTCCATTTTCCCATTTACAAAAAAAAATTGTCATTTTAATTGGTTAGCGCAAATTAAAATCCGACATGGCACCGCCATTTGACATTATTGGTCACATGCTAAAAAAATTAACATAGCAAACTTATGGCATGGCTAGTTTGAGCCATAAACAATAATGATCTATCAGATAAAACTAATGGCAATCATTCCACTAAACACTGAGTAGATAAACTGAAGCAGCAGATAAAATACTAAAATAGTGAGATTATTCAGGCATGTACTAAACCTGATTGCTAGCACTTTCCTCAGCCAGTTGAACCAAAGTTTTGCCCTCATATGTAATATGCTGCAATCACACAATAATCATAATACATCATTGTCCAATAATCATAATCATAATATGTTGTCAATCTTGTAAGAATCAAACATTCATTATGGAATCTAATTACAGTATTAAACAATCACACAAATTAGTTGAAACAATCAAGCATCCATTGTGGAATCTCTCTACAAAAATTTTTCTTCCCAATAATAGTTTCTCATAATAAGATCCCTCTTTAACTATAGCGTAGTAGAAATCAAGCTCTTAATATAATAGAATATGTAACTTAATTAAACTCGCCTATGCTAAGGTCGCTCAGTGGCGTGATACTAACACCAAATGATATAAATCAACATATAAATCATTATAGACTCCTCTAACATAAACTCAATTAGTGATGTTTTATTTCGTCAGTGTTATTTTATTTCAATTGTAGACATTATAAAATCACACTTGATGGGATATTAAACAACCTTTAACGTATAAAAAAGTGAAATACTGTCTTAAAGGAGGAAAAAGAAAGCCTCACTTATTTTTTCTACAATGTCATAAGTGTCTCTGATGCTTGTCTGCAAGAATTTGAAATTAAGATTAGTAACAGGGAAGTAAGTAATTGACATCATGAAATTCATATAAAACTAGACCAACATAAAATTTATTTAGTTAAAAGAGCAGCGTTCTACATCTATTAATTATAAGTTAAAACCAATGGGTACTTTATAACAAATAATTAGACACTACAAACCTAAAAGATATCTTTTGTATTATGTTTGTAATCCATATTGCATATTTTGAGTTGGACATGATGGGATTCCTTCCAACGCGGCATCAACGGTAGCCACACATTTGAATGCAGTCAATTTTCCAACATTTTTTTGACTTGGGTGAGACCCAAACAACCATTTAGAAAAGCACATAGAGTAAAATCTCTTAAAAGAGCAAAAGATCAATCATCAAATGCAATATACTTCATTCTACGATACATACAACTTAAATAAATATAAACTTAATAATGCATATAAATATGAATATCACAATAAATAATCTACTAATGAAGCTTTTGTTGAAAAAGTAAATAGTAAGGGTTAGTTTAATAACAAACAAACCTGGTTGAGTGAGTATTTCTCCAGCTTCCAAACAAGTTCTAAGAATACAATGCAAACAAACTCAACCTAATCTTCACAAATAAAATATCTCGGTGCTGACACTGCTAAAACCTATCAGCAGAAACATTATCATGAACTTCAAAAAAGTTCATTACAAAAAGCGAAAACACAACTAAGTATGCTATATTTATTAACTAACCTCGTCGTCAACATCGACATTTCCATCGGAATCCATATCGATGTCGTATTCAACAACATGACTGGTAAGATGCAACTATTTCCTAGTTGGTTGGGAAACTCGACCCACGAAAGACAACATCTAAGGTCCCGAAATCCGAATGATTCCTATAGCAGCAAGTGGACCGCCTAACGATTCCCTAAGTTCCTTCAAGATAAATTTCATAGCCGTATTATTTGAAATTTCAGAAAGAAAGAAAAAATTGAAGATAGTTATAATAATTAGGGGGTACTAATTTAGTTTGAATCTCTAGTAAGGAAAATAAGAAGAGGGGAAAATAACCTGGATTAGAAACGTACGTAGAACAAGGGTACGATGCTTCTTACTGGTGATAATCACCATAATTTTTGCTAAGATAGAAGGAATGAGACATGAGAGATTAGTATTTGGGAAACTGAAATTCAACTTGTGCTAAGTGGACCTGTAGTATGTAGGGATTTGAGACTGGATTTTAGGGTTTGAGAAAAATTGAAATTGAAGGGCTGAATAAATAAAATTAAAAAGTTAAAACATTGTTTTTATTAGTTTTTTTTGTAAGCACGCTCTATTAACTTAATGAAAAAGTTAAAACATCTATTAATTTAATCTTATAAATTTTATAATTTTTATTATAATAAATTAAATAAATTTAAAATTTCTATATAATAAATTTTCTTATGAATTTTATAAAATTTTATATAATAAAATTTAGCGCGAGAGATGCATTTAGAGATGACGACGGGTGAAATCACTGTCACGAACTTTTTATCCGTGTGTGAAGGATACGGGGTAGCGATGGTAGGTTCACCGTCGTGGCCTTCGATAAATGTTTTGTAATTGTGGACGACGGTAGGTTCACCGTCGTGAAGTTTGATAATTTCTAAGTAAGTGGGTACAACGGTTGATTCACCATTGTCACCTTTGATGAGTTTCTCATGGTGCAGGGCGCGTGTTATTTGGTTTGGTGGGCGACGGTTAATGTACTGTCGTAACATATAATTTAGGGCGGTTCTTAAAACGTCGTGAACTGATTTCTAGGACGGTAGTTATGTAACCGTCGTTATATTTAATAATTTTTTTAAAATGTAAGGACGGTAGGTGTATACCGTCGTGACACACGTCTCTATATTAGAGTTACAGCAGTTATCAAGTAATTGTCGTAATTTTTATGTCGTAAAACCCTTATTTTCTTGTAGTGTTTGTTTAGGATATTCCTTGTTAAAACCTTACTAGAAAAAACCCAGTGAAAAAAATCTAGTGAAGGAAAAAAAGTACAATATTCTTTTAAGATAAATTCATTTCTCCTCCTCAGCTGAACGAACATTTTTTTCGATGATTAAGGTAAATTTTTCATACTAGTCAGTTTAAAGTTCTAATTAAGAGTGACTTTGAGAAAAGGTCTAGAAAATTATCACTTGAACCAATGTATTGATTGTTGTGTACTATTTTCATTGTTCATATTATATATATTCATTATGATATGAATTCTCACCCTTCTGTTTGAATGATGTTCAATGCGGCATCGTGCAGGTTCCGATGAGTGTGCTTGCACGAGGATTAGTTGAGGAGCTTATCGTTTATTTATCATTTTATTAGGTATTTAGTCAATGCTCTGGTCATGTAAAACGGGGGGTATTTGAACTCATGTTTTGCTACTATGAGATATTGTTATATTCTCTTATTTGATCTTGTATTTGAATATATTTTGTTAAGTGGCTTTGGTGCCTATGTTTGAATTCATATGACATGTTATGATATAATATGGTCATTATGTTGGTAGATGATTATAGTATGGGATGTAATCATTGAAATTGTTTTGAGAAGATATAATTTCGTTGCTATATGCATATTGATGAAACATGAAGTATTTAAATATGTGTTATAAATATGATTGGATGCATGTTATGTATGTGTATGTTTGGCTTTCATTGTTGTGGAAATGACATGTGGCACCCTTTTGAAATATGCATGCTTTATTACTCTGTTATTATATGTAATATTTGGGGTTTAGAAAATGGGTGTTACATTGCACCCTAAAATTTGACCTCTCATCTCAACTTGGAAGAAACTTGAATCATAATAATATATACATTTCATTTAGGCCATAACTCAATGCAACTTCTTATTTCTACAAGAGATTCAAGACTTTGAAGTGTGAGCTCCTCTCCTAAAGGACTAGCATTATACACAGCTATGGTTAAGGATTGTTCATCTCTCCATCAGGGTTCCCTAAGCATCAAGTCACTGAAGGTGGAGAAAAGCACGAGAAAGAGGGGTTTGAATTATAACTTCCCTTTCTTAAAACTCTTGCAGGGAAGCTTAATTGGTTGTTGTTTATCATAAGCTTATTTAGCGTTTCTTAGGAGTATTCAACCTTCTTCGAAGCCAGAGTCTTCTTTAGAGCTTCTGATAGTGAAAAAATAAAAGCAGAAGTAAATAACATCAGATATATCCTGGTTCACTTGAGAAATTCTCAAGCTAATCCAATCCACCCTTCCGAGGTGATTTCGCCTTGAACTCAAGTGTAACAACCTGCCCTACAAAATTTAGAATTTTAGAGTCGCCACCATTCTACCAAGGCGAATAGGAAACCCTACGAAGTTAGAGAGAGTTCTGGGTAAGTTATTATAATCAGGTCAAGGGAAGGTGTTAGGCACCCTTAACCCTTTCCTAAGGTTTGCATTTAAGGTTTGTAAGAGTATTATGGCAAGGTTTGTGGTTTATGACTAAAAGACAAAAAATGAATAGGGTTAAAAGATATATTTAAACCTAATTGAGATTTTGGGGAAGGGGACTCGCCTTGGTTATCCAAGTGCCTACGTACCTCCTTATGGAGGATCAGAGTCTACGTAGTTCGGGGCAGGGTTGTACGCCTTAGATTTAGTATAAATATGTGAAGGTATTTTGAATTACCTTATCGCGGTTTTGAAATTCGTAGTTTGTAAGGTATTTTGAATTATCTTATCGCAGTTTTTGAAATTCGCAGTTTATGAGAGAGATGTGTTTTTGATGTGGCGTACAACCCTGATTATAATATGTTTCATTAATCGCGATGAGCAATAGGTTTGATCACCATAATTAACAATTTGAAAGAATTGCTAATTATTCTAATCGATTTATTCGATTATCACTGTTAGCAAATTAATGTGTTTTAAATAAATTATTTATCGTTAACCATCGTAATCAATTGGTTTGATTAAAACGAATAACGAAACAATGGGGGATTACTAATCAACGTAACCAATTAAATCGGTTAAAACCCTTAGTAAATAACCCTATTTGGATATATTATTTAATTAATTAAATAATTGATTATTAATCGTCGCAATCGATTAATTCGATTAAAACCATTAATAAATTAACTCTAACCTAAATTAGCTAAATCAAATTAATTTGTCATTAAAAGGGGGCCTAATCCTAATTATTAATCTAATTAATTAATTAACCCCAATTAATTGAAAACAATACCTTAATTAAGATAATAAATAAAACCTAAATTTAATTCTAAAATAAAAAAGATATAAATAAAATAGTTTATGAAATAAAAATAATAAAAGGATTAAAAAAACCTGGGCATTGATCCTGTGTGGTGCGCTTCTGAAGATCCATGGTAGACTTTCAATCCAGGTGCGTTGGATCTAAGCAGCTTGCAATCTAAGGGCTGCTGAGGGGCATGCATGGTGAGCCTTCGCCTGTGCGGCGCATTAGATCTGGGATTGAGCAATTTATAGAAAAAATGTGTGGGAGTGAGGGATCAAACACACGCACATCCCTATCAGAGACCTTGGACGTAGCCTTCCTCCGCTGAACCGTTTTTGCTTTGTTGTACATAAACCAAACGCAAAACTAATTGAATAAAACAAATATTCTTTACCAGATTTGAAGCATTTTCGCGCCTAGGAGTCTTCTTCTTCGTTTCAAATATTTCCTAGACTTTTACCAACGGGCCACCCGTTGCTACAGCCAATAGTGACGGCCCTGTTCGTCACTACAACACCTGTGAACTTCAAAAACCTCAAATACACAGTATAAACTTACATGGAGACCATGGATCGATTGGAAATTATGCCCTGAACACGGTGGTACCACTAATTCGAGTTAATTTTGCCTCAACAGGAAAATCCCAATTTAGAGCTTTTAAACCCTAACAATGGTGAAACGTTATACCTGCGATCAAACTCAAAATACATGGCCCAGAAACATCCTATGGACTCATACAAACATGATTATGCAATCGAAATCAACTTATAGTGGCCGTATGCAAGAAAATGAATCAGAAAAAAAGATGGCAAACCGTGATGAGTAGTTGTGTGTTCTTGATGCCTTAAGCCTGGAAATCGATTTGCATTGCTTCACTATTACCCAAGGATGGTGTTTTGATAATCTAACGCCCTTGAATCCTCCTGCAATTGCAAAATCGATTTTGTGTTTTTTCTTGATTTTTATGAACTCGGTTAGGGTTTTGGAGGCCATAAAATCCTCCCCTTGGCATCTTGAATTGTTGTGTATATATAGGAGAGCAATTTAGGTCACTAAAATATGGATGAATCTTCATTGAAACAAGGATTGAATTTGATTGAAATTTGATTTTTATTCTTTCCAAAATTGGCCAAATTTTCATATTCTCTCACCAATCTCAATCCCCACGAATTTGGCTAAAAAAATCTGATATTTGGATGATTGGGAATGGTTAGAAATCAACACTAAATCATATCTTTCATATTTTCTTGATTTATTTGACTTAAACTACATTTTCAATGAATAAAAATTCAATAAAAATATAATAAAATCACAAAGGGCGTGGGAAAGGTTTTATGGGTTCTTAGTACTCTTTGGAATAAGTTTGGGTCATAAAAATATGGGCCCATTTGCAAGAAAATCCATTTTGAACCTTATTTGCTTCACATTTTCCATCCAAAATTGACCAACTTTGACAAGGCATATCTCCCTCAATTTTTAAGATATGGAAGTGTTCTAGGAATTTTTGGAAAGCTCGAGATGTCCTCTATAATCCACTTTGGAACGTATTTTGCATTTGAAGATTTTATCTTGATGATATGCTTCCTGACAAAAAATAGCTTTTTGCGAGCTTCGAGAAGGACCTGTAATGTTTTGAACCATATCTCTTAAATGAAGCATTTCTGGCCTTGGCGTGTGAGAGACAAAGTTGTAGAGAATTCAATTTCTTTCAAAATAGGCTTTAATTGGGAAATTTTTGCTACTCCATGTGAAAGTTATGGTTGGTCAAAGTTTAGTTGACTTTCTCCTATAAAACCCTAATTTAGAAACTATGAGCTTTGTTGATTTCTGAACTCTTCTTGATGAATCATGATAGTCCCTTGATCAAATTATGAATGCTACTTCAAAGTATTGATGTTGACCAAAAATCAGGAGTTTTGACTGTGATTTGACCATAGTTGACTTTTAGGTCAAACTGATCGATTGTCGACCATTTGAGCAGTTGAATGAGCAATCTTTGGAATTGAAGCTCGAATTTTGGCATGGAGATAGTTTAAAACCCAATAAGCCATATGAAATCCATTGGAGACTTTGATTCATCAAATTTTCTTAACAGAATGCAAAACCCTAATTCAGGAGGTCTTTAGTTAGGAAAGAGTGCCTTGAGTTAACCATTTGAGCCTTGAGTCATTGTATGAGTTTGAAAGTGAAATGGGATGGGCAAATTTTGGGGTATGACATCAAGGTCTTAATCCACTATAACCAAACTGATTACAATTGCACGGGCAACCGCCAATGACTAACATCCTTGCACAGACACCCCTATGACTAGCTACAATGCATTGGAAACCGCCGGTGACTAACATCTAATGACATGTTTAATGATCTGAGTTAACAAATATAACATTCATTAACATCTGCAAAAGCAACTACTTGTGACTAACACCCTTGCACAGGCAACCCCTGTGACTAACACCTGCACAAGCAACCGTTTGTGACTAACCAACAATGACATGTTCAGTAATCTAATCCACAGATATAACATTCATTGACCCCTTTAGACTCCTGACCTTCACTCTATCTTCTAAGAGGATTTCCCACAATGACTGTAACCACTGTCTTCTCGAGCTTCTGACCTTCACTCGGTCTCTCAAGGAACAACCAAACAACAATTTAATAAAGGTTTGCTTACAATATAATGCTTCTACACAAGCTGGATGTAACACTAAATTAAGCACATATTGTTTAACACATTTCCGAGCAACAGCTCATGTGTTAGAACAATTTACATGAAGAATCCTATACCTAAAACAATATACAATCAACAACTCTAGTGTTCATTACATTGTTCTACAAAGATGTATATGATTGGAAGTTGAATATATCACCTTGTAGTGGTCTTCTTCTTCATCTTATATGTTGAGCAAGTTCCGAGCAACAACTCCTTGCTTCTTCTGACTTCTACCAAGATGTACATGATGATAAATGATAAACATATTGTAGAATCTTCTTCTGATTAGCTTCAACATATCAACTAAGGCATTAGCAATAACTAAAAAGCCAAGTTGTATTTTAAATTAGTATGTGCTTCAGCTTCTCTTCTTTGACATATGCTTCTGATATCAACTTGTAGGTGTGGTCATTTTCTCCATCAGTTCGTTCATGTTAATCTGTGTTGGTTAAGTTCCATTTCAAACCAAATCACAATTAACAACTGCAACAACAACAACCGTTATAACGGTATGAACCTTCACTGTTATATGAACAACATAGGTGTTGCCAATGTCATCAACCTTTGTTGGATCATTTGATATTCTTTTATAATTCTCAAAAGAGACGTTGAAGGATAAGAAAGTCTTTTGATTTCCAATGGCTAGTTCCCAACAGATAGAATCAAGCTTTGTTGTGGATAGTAATTTCCTTTGTCTTGTAGCTTGATACGTTGTAGGTTGGTGGGATACAGCTTTTGAGAAATAGTACATACATCTGGTTGTAGTGGAATTTGTGATGTACTATTGTACTATTTTCTTCTTGACTAATTTTTAATCTTATCCTCAAATAATATACTTCTGGTTCTGAAGTAGTAAGCTTGGAGGAGATCAACTTGTCTTAATATTCCTGATAATGATTTTGATGTGTAGTTCAGAAACTACTTTGAGTAAAGTGTATAATCATTATCCCGTGAGAGTCAGAGTCTCACTTATCAGAATTGATAGTAACAACTTTTTGAAAAACGATACTTGACTTCTGATCTGGAGTTGTCTTGTGACTATGTAGCTTATCCAGATTTTGTTTTAGAATCCTTGAAGAATTAGAACACTATTTTCCAAATACATAGGCAACAACCAATCTGAAAACACGTTCTTCCATGTTTGAGAGCGCTTCTGATTCTTAGATCTTGGCCTCTGATCTTCTTGCTTGATTAGCTCGGTTCTAATCTTCAGTACATCCTTGAGTCTGATCTTTGAATTCTCGGCTTGACCTTTGATGCATCTAATCTTGTATTCAAAATATTCGACTTTGTCTTCAGAGTTAGAAGCAACAACTTTTCTGATGAACAAATCTCGACTTCTGAACTTGATTTGAAAGCTCGATCTTGTATGCTGATTTTGACTCCTTCTGATTACTTGTGACTTCTGAAGCAACATCTTGTTGAGAAACACACACTAACTCTTCTTCTAATGAACATTCAACATTCTTCAAAACTACTGATTTTTTCTTCAGATTCAACTACAAACAGTATTCCCGAGTTGCCTTGCTTGCTTTTGATGATTCTTTACAAACAATAATTCAAAACCTCTTAGAGCATATAACTTGCACACTCAAAAAAACTATTAGAGACTAAATTGTTACATACAAAATATATGTATTGTTATCGTCAAAACATATAGACTTATTGCATGAACAAATCTTATTCTTACAGTCACAAGTCATGTTGCTTCTTCTTCTCCAAGAAGTTACCAAGATAAGAGGATTTATATGAGCCTCCTTTGAAGATCATCTGAATGAATAGAGGAGCTGAGACACTAAGATATTAATATACTCTCCCTATATCCTCTCAAGTAGCTAAAGGATCACAATCATTGCATTCAAAATCACTGGTTCAAGCTACGAACCTTATTTATTCATCTGGCCTCAAATTAGGGTTTCTTGATCAAAGTCAACGAAGGGTTGACTTTCTGATCAAGACCCATACTCAGGAATTAAGACATGTTATGAGGTGTCAGGGGATCTATCATATGCCATTCAATGGGTTCATTGGTTGCTCAATGATTAGAGTCAAAATTGAGGGTTATTAATCAAAGAAGTCATCTGGGCGATAAAGTCAACAGTTGATTTTTTCAAGATTTTGTAAAATTTAGGGTTGATATGCATAGCCCTAATATTTGATGATATTTGATCAATATCTTTCATGATTAACCAAGAAAATCAAGAGAAGGGTGGAAATTAGAATGTTGACCAAGGTTTGACTTTTCTTAAAACCATGTTCATGTGCTCATCTTACATAAGCCATAACTTTCTTAACTTTGATTCAACTTGGGCAAATAAGGCGTGCGATCTAAAAAGGTCATTTTATGCTACTATTGTATAGTGGGATTCATTCCCATTTTGGGATTTAAATCAAAAGATGAAAAGAGAAAAAGATCATTGATTTAACTTTGAAGAATTTCCAATGCTAAACCTTTTTCAAAAGAGCTTCAAACATATTCAAGTGCATGTCCTTGAGAGAATGTTACAAATAGTTCCAAGTTCTAAACCAAGACAAGATTATCACCAAATTTGTTTATCTTCCCACCAGCTTTACGATGATGCCGAGTTCCCTTCTATTGGTTAAATGTGTAAGAAACTCTAGGGTGACAAAGTCGTCATTTCCATTGGGGCAGGAGGCCAAGAAATACTCATATTGGTCTAAGAGTTCAACTTAGGTGTGAAGAGTTAACTTCAAGGTTTTATGGAAGAGTTGGTCACAATCAATTGAAGATCAATATAAAAGTTAACGGCATACTCGCAAGTTTTACACCATAGAAGGCATTGAAACACACACAAGGCATCACCTAATTGATGCATACGTACACGCATACCTCAGTGTGTTGCTTCATGGAAGTTGCACATTACTCCAAAACACCATGCAAAACTCTGCACGTGAGAAAGAAAAGAGAAGCTTGCTCATTGAGTTGTTAAGAAAATTATCAGTTATGCACAACCTCACCCAAAGCCATATGAAACCCCATATAAAAAGAAATCAACTTCACAATTTGGGCAGGGCTTCATTCACTTCTTTTTTTACCAGTTTCACATTCTTCCTCAACATTCTCTCGTTTGTCTCTCCTTTCTCACCTTCCATCACCATAATAACCTTCAAACAACCCTAACAACCGTAACCAATTCTTAAACCTCCATAGCAACCTTCATCCACCACCTTCAACGAAGAACATGTTGAACACTTGAAGAACGGTACATTTACGATCCCTCTAACCTACTCCATCATTTCTGGTTACTCTTGGTTGTAGCTTTGTCTTCAAGGGTTCAACCGTGATTGAGTTTATTTCTCATCACTCAAAGCTTCACTGATTTTGTATCATCTTCATCAAGTGCATAGGATTTTGGAGAGTTTTCTTGAGATTCGGTTAAAGATTCACTTCAAGTAAGATCCAAATCCTTCTCGGCATACGTAGTTGCCATGATTAGGTCATTCTCGTATGTGTGAGCTCCCGCCACCAGGAGGCTCAGTTAGTACCGAATGTTTGCGGTGGATGTGTATGCATAATCTTTCTGTTACGGATTTTTCGTAGCATTCACCGTGTTCTTAAAGGTTTGAGACGTATGTTCGCATTTTAAGGATTCATGTGAATAGAATAGCGTGGTTTTCTTGATGTTTTAAAAATTAGGACATGAGGAACGTCCTTTGTTTTTTATGATGGAGCCAGGGCACGAGGAAACAGAGCCTAGATTTAGGATTAGCTTGAAAAACCGAGTAGAGTGGTATAGGTTTTGTTGGTTTCTGGGCGACCTTGGGGAGTTCCGGCGAGGGAACCACCAGAGAAGATGACCGGAGGGCATCTCCGGTGGCTGGGCACGTCACATTCTTTTGACTCCAATGGGCGTACATGGAACTGTGTGATTAGTTTGCTTACAACATGTTTTCCACCTTTGTCCTTATTCAAATAGTTGGAATAATGTGTTGTTGCGTTGTACTTGGCTAAGGCATTTGTTTTGTCTTCTAGTCACTAATTCCTAACGTGACCAATTGATCTAAGGTGTATGATGTGAATGTGTCACGTTTTTAATACGAGACCATAGGTTATCAATAAATGCTCATTGTTAAAGGTTAAGATATAGAGAGATGATGGTAGCATAGTGAGGTTGGGCCACAAATTGCTTGGGATGGCACCATTTTACTAAAGCATACCCCTCCATTACTAATGCTAACGCCTGTTTTGACTATGGGCCTAGCGCCATTTTAATTTATGCACACCTAGTTTGGTCCCATGCGCCTTTTAACTTGTTTTAGTTCAACAAAAATGTTGATTCACCTCCTGGCAGACTTACTTCTTAGAAATTGTTTTAATTGTTTTCTTTCTAGCTTTTAGTTGGTAACTCATTTTCCATTCAAACTAAAAATACCAAAAACTATATTTTAAATACAATGACACCTTAGGATATTTGTAGATATTTTTTTGTGGAATTTTACAAATTGATTTGCTATTTTTCATAAAGTTTTTCTTGCATGTGTACATATTTTGCCATGTTTTGACACCTTTTGCAAATGAATTTGATTGAAGGCCTTAGGAAATGAATTTTGATCCCATTTTTTATGATAATTCAGTAGACACATATGTGATATTGTGTATAAAATTTCAAAGTCAAATGCTAATTTTTTGTTGGTCATTAATGTGAATATTTGAGACCTAATTTCACTTGTGTTCGTAAATGCTGCGCTTGCTTGTTACTTATAATTGAAGATACACTTGTGAAATCATTTTGTATTCCTTTTATATGCATAATAGGGAAAATTTAGAGGTTCTAGGACCAATAATTTGGGAATTTTAAATCACTCCTTTGTGCCATGTTTGATCTGTTCTTTTAACATGACAAAAGTTGATTTTCTTTGGTTGACTTGTAACACAAACTTGTTGCAATGACTTGTAAAGTTGTGAATCCATTTTAACATGATACCTTAGATGTTTGAGCACCTCTTAGAGGTCCTTTACTTTCTGACTTGATTGCATTTCATCAATGATAAACATGCTCCTAATTGCATCCACACCTTGTTACTTGTCTAATCTAATTTAACTTGGTGCTTGTAATGAATTACTTTGCTTTAAATGTGTTGATTAACATGAGTTTCCATGAGATATAAAACCCATAATTTGTGTATTGTGGCTGCCTATAGTTGGTTTTATCTTGGGTTCCATTTCTTAAAACCTCTTTCTCTTTTCAAATGAGCCTAGTTAGGATTCTATTGAGAAGTATGTTTATTGTTTAGGCATAGAACTTGATGTTGTTTCCTCTAATTTTTCTCACCTTCTTTGTGAAACTAAAGGGGAAGTAAATAGATGTTTTGATACTTCCCCATGAGGTATCTCCTTGCTTTTGTGTGCTATATGCCATTCCTTAATGCCATATGCTTGTTATGTGAACAAATGTTGATTCATGTAACACCTAATTGCAACTTGTGAATCTCTTTGTATGATGCCATGATACTTTGCTACTTGGTTTAAGATACATAATCAAATTATTTGCTACTGCCCTAGGTCCATCTTCATCCATCTAAATGCTTTGACGTATCTCTTGTGCATTGATTGTTTGTTAACATGTTTAGTGATGAATGTTTGTTCTTCTCCCACCTTTTGTGGATCATCTTCTTTGGATTTCATTGATGTGGTCTCTCTTCATTAAGAGTAGGCATTCTTTAACACTTGTTAAGTGATCGAGAGGAGTTTTATCTCTTTGCTTGTTCCCTAACATTTGTTAAGTGATTGAGAGGAGTTTTATCTCTTTGCTTGTTCCTCAACACTTGTTAAGTGATTGAGAGGAGTTTTACCTCTATGTTTGTTCCTTAACACTTGTTAAGTGATCGAGAGGAGTTTTATCTCTTTGCTTATTCCTCAACACTTGTTAAGTGATTGAGAGGAGTTTTATCTCTTTTCTTGTTCCTTAACACTTGTTAAATGATTGAGAGGAGTTCTACTTCTATGTTGGGTCCTCAACAGTTGTTAAGCGATTGAGAGGAGTTTTATCTCTTTGCTTGTTCCTCAACACTTGTTAAGTGATTAAGAGGAGTTTTATCTCTTTGCTACACTTGTTAAGTGATTGAGAGGAGTTTTACCTCTATGTTTGTTCCTCAACACTTGTTAAATGATTGAGAGGAGTATTACCGCTTTGTTTGTTCCTCAACACTTGTTAAGTGATTGAGAGGAGTTTTATCTCTTTGCTTGTTACTTAACACTTGTTAAGGGATTGAGAGGAGTGTTATCTCTATGTTTTCTACATGCTTTATCATTTGTATTTGAGACTTGTTAACTACTCAAGAGGGGGTCTTTACCTCTAAATCGATTTCACTTGTGCCTGGGTGTTTAATTACAAACTTGTGTTTATTCTTTGCTATCTTTTGCTTTATGTTTGCCATGTTCTCTTAGGATGGTGACTCTATCTTAGGAGAAGCCACGTAGACCTTAGGTTGAAATCCATGCATGCTAACATTAAGTAGAGATTCCTCCTTCATCCTTGACCTTAGGACCACCATTGCATGACAACACTTGGAAAAAGATTCCCCTTAGTTTGTATGTTTCCCAACGTGCATCAAAAACTAAAATCTCTAATCCTTACTAAAACACTTAATAAAGGTTGAAACTCATAAAAATGGAAGAGAAGCTAAAGTCTCGCTTGTTTAAGGGAGTCACTTGAGTGTATTTTCCCAATCAAAACACAGACCACACTCTTTCTTTGCTTTTCTTTTGCCTTATGGCGCTTAAGAGCATGTTATTTCCTACCTATCCCCCCTGCATAAGTCTCCAAAGGCCAAGCTGCTTATAGGATGCGAATGTAACTGTTCAACTAAAAAACACACAACAAACAATAAAAAACATAGTGAAATTCTTGTGTAACAGAACTCAGATGTCCCATAGGATATCGAGACATCTGGTCTGTTATCAATAACATATGCAAGATAAAGACAGTTAAAGTAGTTGCTGAAAAGTAAAGTGCACACAAGAATTGTTAACCCAGTTCGGTGAAATCACACATACTGTGGGGGCATACCAAGTCAGGAATGAAGTCCACTATTAACAATATTAATTCAGAGCTAAACTAGTCCCAAGTTTACAACCTCTCACTTAATCCATACCCAATGACCTTTCTACCTAGGTCCTCCCTAGATATGGAATATCCCCATCCCACTTCCAATCATCGCAATGATGTTGTATAGTTCTCCAGTCCCAGGAGCTGTAGCAACGGCCTAATATCCAAAATCCTGTATCCACAAAATAGAAGACACACTTCCATGATGAGGAGACACACTCCTATGTCGGGCAGGAAGCCGCACTTCCCTCCATACTCAGCCTTGACTCTAGACTAAGAACACGTACTTGGAGTTGCTTAAGAGCTTCTTCCAAGAACAATACTCAACTCATTACCTAAAGGCTTCTAAGTGAGAACACGATGGCCATCCCACAAACCGGGTGGTTCATCGACAAACTCAACCCTTATAATTTTACATGTTGGTTGGCTTCGCTTTCTAGGTTACAATGCTTCTATTTATAACCTATTACCCAACTGGAATTGGGCTTCTAATTATAGCAGATATGCTGTAACAAATCTCCAAAAGATTCTCCAACAAAATAGGTCTTCAATCAAATCTTCCTAATAAATCTCCAAAATTAGAAAGTCTTCAATCAAACATATTCTGATTTGATTCTTCCAGATTTTTCTTGCGCCACATATGATTGCACAATATTGATTAGTAATATTCTACAACTGTCAATTACTTGAGTCTGAAGTAACTGAAAGATAAGCCTTAACGCGATGTCGAATGGAACATGTTTCGACATCTTCTTTGACATGTTGCTCTCAGATGTTGAAATACTTCAACACAACATGTTCTTCTGTCAAGTAGATCTTTCACCTATTGTCTCTTACAAGTATAATTCCTACTCAACTAATTACTGCTATATTAGTTTTACTAAACATAATGCCAATTCAGATTATTGAGAAACAACACATATAAAGTAGTTAACAGAACTACGACGCTCTGACTTCTCCACTGCACTATGGAGGTACGTAGACATAGAGTTCACACTCTAGCGAACACAATAATTATTAAAACACTCTAAGTTAATCATGCATTGCATTCCCCCTATTAGCAAGTAAGTAGAATAATTGATACACCATTTGATTAGAAAACAAACAAAAGCGGTTCCCATCGAGTACGAAGGACATGAGAGGTGCTAATCCCTTCCTCTCGTGTAACTGACTTCCGTACCCTTTTCTCTGGTCGTAAGACTGTTCTTGTTCTTGTTAGGTTTTCTAATATTCCTTTCTCATTGTGAGATAAATATATAAGTGACAACTCTGTTATTTTTTCGCGATAGTGACACATGGACAACTTTATGTTGCAATGTCAAGAGTCAAAAGCAAAGGTGGTTTGAAAATCTTAATCTATGATAAAGACAATACACCATTATCTCAAACAACAGATGTGGTTTTCAAAGAAGTTTTTCAAAATGTTGTTTAAGTATTGTCTTTCTTATTCTTCTAAATATACTTTGTCTTTGTTTTCTTCATTACAACACAACTTTGCATATTACTACCCTTACTATGTTTTTTTAATAACACTTGCATATTAAACTAATATGCTTGGTTATAATACTTCCAAATATCTCCATGGAAGCATTAAGGTATTCCTTATCACTTTCAATACAAATTTCTTTGACGAACACAATACATATCTAAAAAGTTGTTAACATTTATGACTACATCCAATGAATTTTTTTATTTTAACTACTACCATTTTTTCTTTTCAGTCCACTTTCCGTCTGCCGTGTCATATACCATTGAAGACAACTTTTAACTTTGTATTTGACATTGTCACTTTGTATTTATACTATCGTATTATATATACATTTAGCTTTACTAAATGGTTTGTCGTTCATATGTAAACACTATTCATTATTGGATTTGTGGTTCATATGCAAACATTCATCACAAAGGGGACTGAAACCATTTGATGGCAGAACTGACTCTCGAACCGGACTATACAGATGGTGAAAATTTATGTAGAAGTTTTAAAATTCCGATTAAGATGTAAAAATAAATAGAAACTATTTGTAAATATTCATTTAATAAAAAAATCTAAAATTTTATAATATTTTTTTGAAAAATTTGTAAAAAAAATTATAAAATTAATAATATTTTTTCCGATAAATCAATAATATTTTTTCCTATAAATTTTATAATATCTTTTTGAAAAATATGTAAAAAAATATTATAAAATTAATAATATTATTATTTTATAAATTTATGAAGAAGTTTTAAAATCCCGATAAAGATCTAAAAATAAATAGAAACTTATTTGTAAATATTATAAAAATACTATTATAAAAGTTTATCCGAGAAAACTTTATTCATTTTATAAAAATATAAAAACTTTTATAATATTTTTTTGAAAAATCCGTAAAAAAATATTATAAAAAATATTAAAAATCCGTAAAATTAATTATTAATGATAAAATTAATAATATTGTAGGGATTTGAGGTGGAATAGGTAAAGTTTTCTCGCATATCGTACGTCTAATAGTCTCAACTAAATCTTCGCCGTCAGATCCATCAAAACACAAAATCAGGCTCAAATAGGTGAGAGCGCGATTCTATTTGTAAAGGGAGGCGAGATAAAAAGAAAGCCTAGTCTCGCTCTCCCTACTCCCAAACCCAAACGCCGTCTTCTCTTCTTCTTTCTCAGTTTCCGCAACAAACCATAACGCTCTCTCGTTAATCTTCTCTCTCTCTGCTAGGGTTTGCTTCGAGTCAATTTTCAACCAAGGGCTTCGATTCTCGTTCAACCCATTGCTAACTGGTAATTTTGTACTAGATTTTTTTAACAACTATCTCTCTTTATATTATAGCTAATAGTAGTAGTTTTTTTTAGGTTCAGGGGATTAGGTTTGTGTGGGAAAAAGTGAATAGGTGAATTTTTAGTTTATTACTGGCCGTGTAGGAATTTAAGGTTTTGTTTGATTGCGGAGTGCGGTGATAATGGCCAAGAGTAGGCTTTCTGGGGGATATTGTGGTAATGCAGTTGAAACAGGCTGTGTATCGGATGGATCGGGTACATCGGGAAGAATGGATACTGACAATACTGTTTCTGAGGAGGATAATCGGGTTTCACGAAGGAAATGTATTGGTTTTGATTCAGGTCTCCGTGGGGACTTTGGAGTTCCTATTCAAGTTGTTCCGTTGTCTAAATTGACAGCACTTCAAAGGAAAGAACTCGCGAATCAGTTTAGGTCTGATCTTGAACAGGTTCGGCTTTTTCAAAACAAGTTTGAAATGCGAAAGATAAATGGTGTTACTGATAATTTTATTAACCGCAATAATTCCCAAAATGGACCTCAAAAAGAGAACTCGAGAAAACCATTAATATCTGGTTCTGTACCGGGGAATGCCTTGAAACCGTTGATAGATAACTCGAGAAAACCGTCAATATCTACTTCAGCTCCAGGGAATGCATTGAAACCATTAATTGAGAACTCGAGGAAAACATCAAAGTCAGGTTCAGTATCAGTGAATAAATTGACACCATTGGATCAGAGTCAGAAGGCTCGTGGATGGAGTCGCGGCTCATCCGGAAAGTTTGAGACTCCGGGACGGACTTCCTTGCCCGGAACTGCAAATGCTTTGTTGATGAAAGACTGCGAGGTACTGTTGAAACGGTTGATGAATCACCAACATGGTTGGGTTTTTAACGCCCCTGTGGATGTGGTTAAGTTGAACCTTCCTGATTATTTCGATGTCATTAAGCATCCTATGGATTTGGGAACAGTACAAAGCAAGATTGCTACAGGATCATACACAAGCCCATTGGAATTTGCTGCAGATGTGAGACTTACATTTTCAAATGCAATGAAGTATAATCCACGCGGGAATGATGTTCATATCATGGCCGACGCCCTTAATAAATATTTTGAACAGAGATGGAAATCAATCCAGAAGAAAATTCCTAGAGTAGAGTCTCTACCATTGCCCACGAAGAGAGAAACTTGTGAAGATTTAAAAAATACCAGACCAGCGCATCCTTCTAAAAAGAGGAAAATTGCTTCATTGCCTGCTCAACCTGAAACTGTCCCACTCCCACCTGCTCAACCTGAAGTTATCTCACCTGTTCAACCGGAAGTTATCCCACATGCTAAACAAGTTATGTCGGATAAAGAGAAACAAGATATTGGTAGAGAATTGGAGTCTCTTCAAGGTGAAATACCTGCCCATATCGTTGATTTCTTGAAAGAACACAATTCAAATGGTAAAGAAGGTGAAGACGATGAGATTGAGATCGATATTGATGCTCTCAATAATGATACACTGTTCAAATTACGAAAGCTTTTGGATGACTCTTTACTGGAGAAGCAAAAAAACAAAGTAAAAGTTGAAGTGTGTGAAATAGAGGTGCCTCTCTGCTAACTAATACTTCTATGAATTAAGCTCGCATCACATTTTGTCTAAAATGTACTCATCCTCTTCGTAATGAAATGTTAGTCTCACAATATGTATGACACGATATCTGGTGGTTTATGTTTGCTGTTGCAGCTTTTTAATGATTCTGGACCAAGCAATTCATCATTGCAAGCATTTAAAGGTTATATTTGTGTTTTTTATATCAGTGTGTGAATATGTGTGTATAATTTTGTTTTTTGTTTAAACTTGTTTTGCTTGTTGTAGGTGATGATCTGGCTGATGAAGAGGTGGACATTTGTGGAATTGATTCCCCCGTCTCGAGCCACCCTCCTGTAGTGATTGAAAAGGATACAACCTACCAAACGAGCAAATGTTCAAGTTCAGGGAGTAGCGGTAAGTGAGGTTTGAATTTCTTTTTGATGCTTTTGACAACTACTTTAGTTATTTTGTCATAACTTTTGTAGGATGTGAAAATCTGATCACATGATTTGTGAAAAATATCTTATTTAAATTTGTATTATATTTGCATGCTTTATTTATTTTTACATTTTTATTGCTCTCCTACATAAGAGAAACTATTAAGAAAGATCTCGAGGTTAAGGAATTAGATAGAATCATGGTATTAGATAGAACATTATGGTCGATTTTGATCCATGTAGCCGATCTATTTAGTGGGATAAGGCTTGGTGGTTGTTGTATTACTCTCCTACATCTTACTTTAGCTACTGGTTCCCCCCTGTTTGTGCTATGTGTATCACACTCATTGATTTTCGTAGAAGTAAAATGTGTTTTTCATAAGAGT
The DNA here is from genome assembly GCF_029867415.1 of Vicia villosa. Lineage (NCBI taxonomy): Eukaryota > Viridiplantae > Streptophyta > Magnoliopsida > Fabales > Fabaceae > Vicia > Vicia villosa. The sequence goes on along the minus strand of NC_081185.1, from coordinate 30,101,728 downwards.
TCGTGCTTTTTATCATATATCTATATTTTGAATTTTATTAAAACTTTTTCTTAAACAAAATTTACAAGTGCAAAGGAATCATTATGGATTACTGACATCTCAACTATGTTGGCACCTTAGTAACCCAACAATCATCTATATACATGTATTAAAAAAGAGGAAAATAAAGAACAGAAGGGGGGAGGGGATATAAACCAAACATCAGAACAAAGTTTGTGGAACCTATAGTTTTCTAAAATTTTACATTCAGGATTGAGCGGGACAGTTACTTTTATAATTCAAAAGTCAAATTAATCTTAATCATTACAAAATTATGGTGCTTCGTTCTTGGTGACTGCTATAGCCTGCATCAATGTGTCAGTTTTTCCGAGTTACTTTGGTCACTTTTGCCAAATAGCGGCTATTGTGTTGCAGATTTCGAGGAATAACACTTGTTATTCTAGTTTTAAACGGAGCAACTGTAACAATAATAGCAATAAAAAAAGGCAGTTTTAATTTTTTTAAATAATATAACTGAAGCGGTAGCATGTGAGTTGGACATGGCCAATTTTTAAAATAGAAAAGGGAAGAATCAATGCATTATTATTTATTACTCATGTAACCTTATTATTTAGTTTACTTCCTTTTCCTTCTCTTCCAATATCAGATTTCTTTCTTCTCCTGTTCTATTTATTTGGCTCCTCTCATCTCTCTCTTCTGTTTTCTTTCTCCAGTTTATCTCTTTTCCCTTTTCTTTCCTTATTCAATTTCTTTCTTCTCCATCTGTTGTGTTTTTAGGTTCCTTTCATCTCTCTTTCACTGTTTTATTTCAGTTTATTTCCTTCCCTTTCTCTTCCCCAATTCGATTTATTTCTTCTCTTTTTGTTTCTGTATTTTTTCATTTTCTTTATCTCTCATTCTCTATTTTTTCTCAATTTCCCCCATCCTTCTCTTCCTCCATTTTGTTTTCTGTAATGACTAATCTTGGAAAAAATTTATATGAATAAACAAATCTTGGAAGAAAAGTATAATTTGACAAAATTTTTAGAAGGTAGCATGAGATATTGTAGATATATTAGAAGACTACAATGTCAATAGCACACAAACCCAAGATTACAATTTTTTAAAATGAAAATCATAGCGGCACAACACAATTATTACAGAAAACTTAAAAATTAATAAAAATTTAAATGACTATACAAATCATGAAAAAAATATAAGTCAACAATTTTTTTTAAAGTTAGCGAGAGATATATTAAAAGACTACCACTTATCTACACTTATCTAATCATTATGCTATTCTTATCTATATATTAATAAGAATAGTTATTTTTTTAATGCAATGCTAGAGATATTAGAGTGTCTGCCATAAACACGACTACTATTTTTTTTTAAGTGGCCCAACTTTTTTGGCTAGCATTTGTTCATTAGGGACGGTTTGGGAGTTGGTTTTTGAAGGGTTTTGGAGGGTTGCTTCTATATTTAGAAATATGTTTGATATTTTTAAAAAGTTTAAGAAACAATATACTTCATTAGCATATACCATCATATTGTTTTTAAATTATTTTAAAAATATCAAGCATATTTTTAAATATAGACGCAACGCTCCAAAGCCTTCCCCTCAAAAAAATAAACTCCCAAACAGCCCCTAAAGAAACAATTAGTTCAACAAGGAGGCATGTATATTTTTTGTTGTTGTAATAAGAAGCGTTAATAACAGCAAGGTTTTTATATAGCTTGCCCGAATCCTAGAAAAGTTGTGGGTTCTGTTAGATAGTTGATAACCAATTTACAACTTTGTTAAACCTTTATGACATGTACCATTGTTGTTATAGTGTTACTACTAGGTTGTTGTTCATAAGCAGCACAGTTTATGGCTCAAGCAGTTGATAGAAACTGGTATTAGTTTATTTAGGGCAATATATTAGAGAACTGGTATTGTACCAATTATAGATAGATATTGGGAATATGTTGAACATGTGATAAAGGATAAGAATAGAAACTCTAGAACAGAGGAACAAAGCTTGTGGATGTAACTTCCGGCAAGGCAGTTATAGAACCGACAAATAATACAAACTGTTTACAACCAACAATTGACAAATAAACCAACCTTTAGGAATAAGACAGCCTAGTCTCTCCCAAATGAACCAACGTACAAAATACCTGATCCTCTCCCTTTTCCCTTTCACCCTATATTTATAATTCTGACTACCTAGAGCACTTACATAGCGGTTTACTGCACACACAACATTTAATAATAATAAAATAAACTGCCTTTAACTAACAAATGTCAAGTGACCAAGGGCTGCTGTTTTGACTGGTTTGTTGTTAAAAATAATTTATTAGGATGTCATGATGTTTTTGATCCATGTAGCCAATCTTACTTATTACAGTGTCAACTGTCAAGTGAGCAAGAGCTGTGTTGACTGGTTTGTCGTAACATGATTCAGTACGGCACTAAAGTTGACTTGTTTGTTTATGTAGCCAATCTCACCGAGTGGGAAAAAGTGGTGTTGAGTTATCATGTGTATAACGTTCCTTTGACAGGCAGTATCAACTGTATTTATATACACAATTTTTTTTTTTTTTTTTTTTTTGACAAAATATACACAATTTGTTGAAGTTTAAAAGAGCTGCTACTTTTTTAAAAATTGATAGAAGATTTGTCTTTTTATTTATATACACGTCAGTTGTTGAAGTTTAAAAGAGCCGCTACTTTTAAAAAAAAATTGATAGAAGATTTGTCTTTTTATTAAAACAAAAGATGTCCAAAACGGGACAATAAGGAATCCTTCTAATAAACAACTAATCAAGAAAGCATGTCTCCAACACCCCCCCCCCCCCCCCCCCCCCCCCCCCCCCCCCCACCCCCCCCCCCCCCCCCAAAAAAAAAAAAAGAACCAATAAAAAATACTAATGCTATATTTAATGTCAAATTGTACCTTGACCTTGTATGTTAACCTTTGATACTTGTTATGATTGAATTACATGTCAATTTGTATGTTAAATTTTTTGCTTATATTTAATGTATGCATTTCAGATACAGACTCTAGTGGTTCTTCTGATAGTGAATCGGACGATGTTAGTGCAAGACGAGATGATTTATTAAAGGTCTGGTTTAGTTATTTAGTGAAAGATTATTTAGTTGTTTGTTATTTTTGAATGTCTAGTGCTGGAATTAAAAATATCTGAAAATTATCTTACAACATCATTATTCAATCATAGAATATGACAATATTATCCTGTAGAATTGGTTTCATATTTCCTTATTTAGTTAGGATTCACAGTCTAGTATAAATATATAAATATAACAGGAACTGCTCTTTTTTATTTTTGTCATGAGTCACTAACATTAATATATGAAGAAAATTATATTATCCATACAATTTCTTTCTCTCTCTAAGCACAAAAGACTAGACTTATTACTTATCTTGAAGTTATGAGTTTTAGATAAAAGGAGGAGGAAATAATAAAAACTTTGAATATTAATGATAATAAGTTGATGCTCTCTTAATACAAAAGACTAAACTTTAATCCCTATTTATGATATGCTACATTGACATAATCCTAGAGATAATCTAAGATACTGTAAGATTATAAATTAATTCTAGATATAAACTAAGATGCTCTAATGTAATTTTATATTCTAAGAACTTCAATGTTAAGGCATTTACATGATTGCTTATGCTCTTTTGGATACTTCCTGTGTTTTCATTGCTACATACTACAATTATTCATATATATTTTACTTCAGGTACCAGAAAACATAGGCACTGGTTCTCAGATGGATTTAGAGACCACATTTGCTCATACTTCTGTTATAAATAGTGAGTAATTGTTCCTTGTCTTTTCATGCTCCTTGAAAATGAAAATCAAGTATGCTCTCCCGTTTGAGAAATAATGCAATTTATAGAACTGAAATTTGATATATTCGACCCAATGCCTCCTGTTTATTTTGTATGATTTGCTTCTTCTGCATGGCTTCTCGGTTTTTTATTTTGAATTCCGAGTTGGATACTGTTTGGTGCATATATTTAGATTAAACATAAGTAAGATTGAACTGAAAATAAATTGTATTATCGGTAATTGAGAAAACAAAATGGAGGATACCTTGCCAAGGGTTTCCCTTACATAGGAGGATCTCTCCTCTCACAACAGATATTGAATGTACCGGATCCCCTCGATCCTCGTTTTCCCTTTCTATAATTTCTTCCAACTAACTAACTAACCTAGCTAATTTAACTGCTCTACATTATCCAAACTGAATGCCATAATTAATCTGCTCAGCTGCTGTAGATTCATGTTGACAATTGTCTGGTGGGTTTATGAGGACTGAACTTAATGTAAATGTTGTGGGCTAGTAGTATACGTTAGTATTTAGGACAAGAGACTTTGTGATCAACCGTGTCTTACTAATTAACAACTGTTTGCCCCTGCACCAACTCTGGTGATTTTTTCTGCAACACTACAAGCTACTGGATAATGATAATGTTGGCATTTGTAGTGTAATTGCTATAATTATAGTTTGAATAACTTATGAAAATCCAATATCACTTGGATGAGATAATAAGAAAGGATCTCTTCCAGCTTAACCAGAGGTCTTGAGTTCGAATCCATCCTTGAGCATGCACAAGTGTTAAATCTCTTGAGGGAGAGTTTTGCTACCCATTGCGGTTCTTCCTGGCTCAAGGGATATGTGTCTGCAGTTGCACGTAGAGGGTATTCCGGTTTATACCAAAAAAAAATTAACTTCTTTAAAAAATAGCTGATGCATTAAAAGAAATGGTATGTCCTTTTCTATTATGATAGAAGGTTATTTGTAGCTCATAGAAAAGAAATGGTATTTGTTAAGTCTCTTGAGGGAGAGTTTTGCTACCCATTGCGGTTCTTCCTGGCTCAAGGGATTAGTGTCTGCAGTTGCACGTAGAGGGTATTCCGGTTTATACCAAAAAAAGAATAACTTCTTTAAAAAATAGCTGATGCATTAAAAGAAATGGTATGTCCTTTTCTATTATGATAGAAGGTTATTTGTAGCTCATAGAGAAGCTATTGAGTGATATTTGTTCGGCAACAATATCCCTGGTTGATTTTAATAATCTATCCTTTATCCTTCATATTCTTAACCCCCTTACTACAAGTATGTCCTCTGCATCTACAATACTGTTCCCAGTTTCCTTTTGTCAGGTGTTTCTCTAAAGATTTTGAAGCTTTACTGTCATAGATATCTACATTAAACATTATTGTTATGTTATAAGAACTGGGATATTGGGGAACCTTCACCCTAGAAGCTAGCTATCAAGGGGGGAAGAGCCAAGCCTCTTAAATACTCCACCAAGCATCCCATACTACTTACTGTGGGACTTGGATACCCCATAATACTCAAGTCCCTATGATAGAATGCCCCTAAGAACAGATGTCTTGGCGGATGCACTCTACGAAGGTTTTTTCATCCTCCTCCACAAATAGCTCTTTTCAAGTCAACAACAACCAGACTTACACCATTTGAAAAGTATCTAAGAACTCGTGGAGCGACTCTTTAAAAGTTATCTATCAAGGGGGAAGAATCAAACAGCTGAAATACGATCCCATACTACTTGATGTAGGACTTGTGCACCCGAAAACCCCCGAGTCCCTATCAATTATTAATTTAAGATAACTAATTCATATTGCCCATAAGTGGGCAAAAATAAAAAACAACACTAAAAATTAAAGACAAATTAATCATGTAGCAATTTAAAGTCATAGTTTAGACACACTCACTATAAAAGGAATGTGAAATAGTTTAGCTACGGAAGCTCAACCAGCATGCAAGAAACCTCACCTCTTCCAGCCTATATGATTCATCATCTGTGAAATTCAGTTTGAGTGGTTTTGATGGTGGCGGTATTGGATGAGCTGTCTGAAAATTCAAGCTACTGGCTGTTATGTCTCTCTGACTTGAGAAATGGAGCCCTTCATTTGGGGAGGATCTTAACCCCCTTGGACCTTTCAAACTTGACTTAGTAACTTTTCACTAATGTTACATACTTGTGATAAACTAAAGTATTTCTACTTGCTAGCATTGACTTCTTTTAGCCATTCCTTTGATATTGTTCACAGTTAAATATCATATGACATTGCTGTATAGTATCTTATATTCCTTTCCTTCATTTCAAGAGTCAGTTAATGGCTGGGATAAACACGAGGATAAATCTCAGCAAAAGCCAAATTCTTGCGACTCTGATTGCTTTCAAGATGGTAAGAGTGCATGAATTATGGTCAATATGTTTCTAACTTCCTATTGTTATATTCAATCTCAAAACCAGTTATCTTATTAATATTTTAGGAGAATGTGGTCCAACTGAGAGACATGTCTCCCCTGATAAACTATATCGAGCTGCATTATTGAAGAGTCGATTTGCTGATACTATCTTGAAAGCTCGAGAAAAGACACTGACCCAGGTAGGCTATGCCGCATAATTGAGCTACTTTCTCCGCGGGCAATTATTCTTGTGATTATTTTTAAATTTCTGTGATTTATTCAATTTAATTTGGTCGTGGTTAGGGTGTGAAGGGAGATCCTGAAAAATTACGCCGGGATAAGGAAAAATTAGAGATGGAGCGACGAAAAGGTGAGTTGGGTGTTTCACGTGTGTGAGGACTTTACAGTACTTGCTATTGAATGCTAACTAATCTATCTGTTGATCTGACTCATTCTTGAACAGAAAAGGCAAGGCTACAAGCAGAAGCAAAGGCAGCTGAAGAAGCTAGAAAGCAGGAAGAAGAAGCTGCTGCTGCGGACGCAAAACGAAAGAGGGAGCTTGAGAGAGAAGCTGCACGACAAGCACTGCTACAGGTAAATAAGTGTCTAGGTTGCCTGAAATATATGCCCATCTACATTCTTGCTTTAGATTTTATGGTATCATACATTGGAATCTATGCAGATGGAAAAAACTGTGGAAATCAATGAGAATTCACAATTTCTGGAAGATTTGGAAATGCTCAGAGCTGTACCTGGTAAGCAATTACCTAGCTGTATAGATGCGACAAGACTTGATCGCTCTGAAGATGGCATGGGTAGTTTCAAGTTTGGTGGTAGTAATCCCTTGGAACAACTCGGATTGTATATTAAAGTTGATGATGAAGAGGAGGAAGGAGATCCACTGTGTGTGCCAAATACTGTAAATGATGTAGAAGAGGGGGAAATTGATTAAGTTTTGATCATTCTGTATCTTGAATTCAGGAGCAAATTATAATTATTTTGATTTCTATATAGTCTAGTCCTTGCAATGCAGCAATTCATCTCAAATGAGAAAAGTTAAGATATTTTCTTCTGGCAATCATTCAAATTTAGTTTTGGGTTTGAATATAATCAAACATCATTTTTGGTTGTGGAAATATACATTAGCCTTTTTGTTTCTCCAATAATAGCATTTTCCAAGAGCATTGCCATCCTTCGTCTAAGGTTAAGCTGTGGAAATTGAGTTCATAATCTTAAAAACTGAACATTGAAGCTGTAATGTCTCCAAATGCATGGAAATGTGAAAATATTTTTTTTTTCTTCCCTTGTAGAATTTAAGGATCTATTTTTTCTGTCGACAAAAATGTTAGATGGAGATAGTACAATATTGTTAAATCGTGTATTTGTTTTGAATTGTTCAACAGGAGATAATACTTATGTTATATATGCCCGATAATTGTTCAATATGAGATACACTGTTCAACAAGAGATAATTCTTCGATTGCATACATGGTCTAGCTAGTACATTTGGTCTCCATACATGGTCTATAGCTAGTAGTACATTTGGTCAGAGTAGGCTTTAGCATCAATGCATTCCTTTCTGTTCACACGCCTTCATAACTAGTTTCCAACTCAAATCAACTCTATTAAACATATTCATATATCACAACACATTTGATGACAACAACATTTTTTGAAAATAAAATCATTCCAAATTCATTTTGTAGGTGTAAATACAACTAGCAGAGTCTGTTTGGTAAGACCATAAAAAGAGCTTTTAGCTTTTCAGCTCATAAATAAAAAAGCTCTGTTTGATAACTGTTTTTAGTTTTTTTACTAGCTTTTGTCTTTTTTTTTGAAAAGCTATTTGAAGTAGCTTTTGAGCTTGTAGTTTTTAACTTGTGACTTTTTCTTTCATTTATACCCTTATTATTTTAACAAAAATCTATTTTTACCCTTCGATATATATTATGATTCAATGTTTAATATTTTTTTTAATCTTTAATGTTTTTAATAACATCTAAACTATACAATAAATTTTGAAATAGTGTTGATAATTCTCAAGTTAGTGAAACATAATCGAAGAATCAATAAGATTAACTGAGACGAAGAAAATTAAAAATTTTGTTATATTTTTATAGTATAATATTAAATAATAAATTTATTTTTATCATTAATTTTGATTAATTTAACTGAACTTAAATTTCATGTATTTCGTTAAATTTATTTATATAATTTATATACAAATTTAAAATATTTTGATGTTTCTTAAATTTTTCAGATATATTAAAATTGCTTTATAAGTTTGTATTAATATTATTTTTATCAAATATAAATTAATTTAATAATATAATAATTATAATATGATAAGATAAATAAATCACAAATTTCTTAATAAGAATGTCCTTTTGTGTCATTTTGTATTTATCAGCTAGTGTAACAGCTAATTTACCAAACACTCAAATTAACTTATCAGCTATCAGTCATCAACTACCAGCTATCAGCTTCCAATCACCAGATACAAGCTATCATCTAGTTTTACCAAACAGAGCCTAAATGTATCCATGCATAGTTTTTGTCTTTTATTGTGAAGTTAGTCAAAGAAGAACATTAGTAAATGTGGACATGTGGTCCTTCTGTATTTGATAACCAAAGTATCTATGGTTCTTCGGTAATATTTTTGTAAGATTGATAAGCATATTTCTGTACTATTTTTTATAGATAAAATCAGTGTTTCAGATAAAAATATTGTATGGGTTGTGTATATGATAAATTAAGAAATGCATTTTTTAGATTAAATTTTGAGAAAAATATATGGTTGAGGCTCACTTATAAAGTGTTTAGGTGTGAAAATGATGTGTCCGGAAATACATTTATGGATTAGGAGAGTATTTTTGGAATTTTTTATGGTATTTTTCCACTATTTAAATTAAAATGAATGAAATAAACCATAACCAATTCAAATTAGCAACATGTACAAACATTATGTGCATCTCAACTTATTTATGCACAACTGTTTTTTTAAGAAACAGTTTAAGAAATGAATTAGAGATAACAAAGAAAAAGAAAAAAGAATTAAAAAAATGAAAGCATATAAATCTCTTTGCACTTATCTTTACTTCATGTATTTCACCATTTCTTTTCAATTCTGCTTTCCCTTTTCCATAACCAATGATGTATATTGTAAGAATAAAAGAATGAAATGCATTCTGTATTAAGTGAAATGAAAGTTGAGAAACTTATTTTATTTTGGAACAAAGATGATTAGTGCCAATGTTAATAGACGTGGCAATTTATATTTTTAAAACTTTTTTATCGGTTATCTATCTCGCTATAAATGCTTTCAGTCTCGCTATGTTAAGTAAGCAAGCTTGGAGGCTTATGATCAATACAGATTCTCTGGTATCCCGCCTTTACAAAGTTAGGTATTTTTCAAATAGCGATTATCTAAGTTCTAATATTGATCATAATCCTAGCTATGCGTGGCATAGCATCTGGAGCTCTAAATTTGTGATTAAGGGAGGGTTAAAATGGAGTACAGGGTCTGAAGATAATATATTGGTTTGGGATCAGTATTGGCTGGTTGATGGTACTTCTCTGACTAATCCTTGGCCTAATAACTTGATGGTGTGTAATCTTAAAGTAGCGGACTTGATGACTCATAATAGTAAAGAATGGAACCAAAATTTGATTTATGCGCTAGTAGGAGAGAAGACAGCTCAAAAGATTCAAAACACTCCTCTTTTTACCGTGGTCCATAACGATAAATTGTTTTGGAAACATGAATCTAATGGTAAGTTCTCGGTTTGAAGCGCTTATAGGTATTGTATTAATGATGCTATTGATACCTATAATCTTAGAATTAATGAGAGTTGGAATCTGTTATGGAACATTAGAGCCCCCCAGAGTTAAGAATTTTATGCGGCGTTTGTGTAGAGACCGTGTGTCTACTAGAAGGAGATTGGATAAAGGAGTTAGTTGTCCCTCTAATTGTGTTGCGTGTAGGGATGGCGAAAAGAACAATTATCACTTATTTCTCTAGTGTCCTAAAAGCATTGAGTGTTGGAAAAAAGTGGGACTGTGGCCTATGTTGCAGCAGATTAGTAGTAATGGGGAGTTGTTTGCTTCTGTGATTTTCTCCTTTTTGCAGGTATCCAATCAAGACCAAAAAGCGATTTTCTCAGTTACCTTATGGAGCATTTCGAAAGGGAGAAATAATCATGTTTGGAATCAGGTGAAAGACTCTCCGATGCTTACATGTCAGAGGGCACATCAGTTGTTGTCAGTTTAGAGAGAGGCCCAGCAGTATTGTCCCAACAATGGGATTATTAATCCCCCGTCAGATATTATCCGATGGGAAAAATCTCAGAGGGGCAGATTTAAGTGCAATATTGATGCAACTTTTTTCAAAATAAAGTTGGTTTTGGTGCTTGCATTAGAGATGATATGGGTAAATTCATTGTAGCCCGGACAGAATGGTTTTCGCCTTGTACCGATGTTGTTATTGGAGAAGCTCTAGGTCTTCTGAAAGCTTTAAATTGGGTCCATGATCTGGGGTACGACAATATGGATTTTGAGTTAGATGCTAAGCAAGTTGTGGATAGTGTGACCATTTCGAGACCAAATGACTCGAATCTTGGAGCTATTACTGGAGAATGCAACCGGTTGATGGCTCTTTTCTTTAGGAACTCTCATGTTAAGTTCGTTAGAATTCAAGCTAACGAGGTTGCTCATGCTCTTGCACGGGTGACTCCATCTCTTACTAGTTTTCATAATTTCGTTGATATTCAAACAAGTATTCAGAATATTGTTATTAATGAAATAAATTAATCTTTTCCCGTCAAAAGAAAATCTTTAAAACAGTTTTTTGTCTGTATTAATTGTTTTCATTTGCTTGAAAGTTGAGGGTAAGAAAAGTATGAAAATAGGTCAGCCTAAAAATTAGATTATACGACAGTTTTTTAAGGATAGTATTGAAAAAAAAAAAAAAAGCTCGTTTGAAAATCAATTTTGGTCATATAACTGAATCAATTTTTTGAGATAAGCTCGTTTGAAACAATTTTGGTCTGCAAAAATAATCACGAGAAATAAGCTCGTTTGAAGTCGTTTGGAACCAAGCATTAAACAGTTTTTTGAGCCAGAAATTCACACTGAAACTTCCAACCGATTGATTAAACTAAAGAAAGTTTTTCAAAGATCATTAATCTTTCATCATAAATTTTAAAAATATTGTTAACAAAATCAACTATAGTATTGTATATTTCTATTACATTAATGTTATAAAATTATGCGGCACATTCGTTGTTCATTATACATTGTTAAATTGATTTTCACACAAATTTTTATCAAACTTTTTCCGGGCCTTTCCTCTAACTAACCTCTATTCAACTATTTCTAATTATATTTTTCTTCAATTACCAAAATTATGTCATTTATATGATTAACTCCAAGAATTTATACATACACTAATCTTTTTTTATTACTAATCACATTTCTTCTTCTATGTAAAAAAAAGCCACCGAAAATAATTATTTTCGCTAACATCCACGTCTGCGTCTAATATACATTGACACATACCACACCAAATAATTTATTGTTTGTTATCATTTTTAAGTGTTATAGTAAAAAATGTCTAGAGAGAGACTCCCGCTTCTTTCTAACTTTCCCCTTTTGAGTGTGAAATTTTGAGCTTATCTTCTTCTGATTTCTTAGTAGAGCAAGATAAATTGGCAGAAGGTTCAAGGAAGGAAGAATTTCAGGAACATTATGGATAGGTGGGATTTGTGGAATGGTGGAGTAAGTAGGAGGGAAGGGAAAGAAGCAAGGGTTTCATCTATTTTCTTTTATGAGATTCCAGACAGGGTAAAGGCGACAGACATTTATGAATTGTTTGGGTGTATTGGAGATGTGGTTGAGGTGGTGATTCCTCCCAAGAGGAATAAGTTTGGGAAAAGGTTCGGGTTTGCAAGGTTCAAAGTGTGAATACAAGATCACACTCACAAAGGTGTTTTTGATCCATGGCAAACTCCACAAGCAAACAAGCAACAAGGCACAAGCAGAAGAACTCAAAGAAAAGCAAGCAATGGTCACTCAAGACAGAGCAGGTCGACCCACTATACATATAGGTCGACTCAATACAAGTAAAACAAGAAGAACTCAGAAAAACAGCAGTCAGGTCGACCTACTCCCAACCCAGGTCGACCTAAAGTGGAGAAATTTACACATCCTTCTGATAGGTCGACCTACACAACAACTAGGTCGACCTAAACTGAAGAAAAGTCCCCAAAACGTATCTGAAGAGGATTCTGGTCGACCTACTTCCTTAACAGGTCGACCTAACTGGGAACAAATGTTATTCAAAGCAAATGCAGCTCTGTTAGGTCGACCTAAGCACTACAAGAGGTCGACCTATTTGATCAAAAATGCCAAAATTTCTGGTTTTCTCTGCTCCAACTGATTAGCTCTCATATATATTGTCCAAGGTTCATTATTGCAGTTTCTTAACACCAACAACTGAAAGATACACAAAGGCTTCTCATCTTCGATCATCGACACAACTCCAACACAACTACACACAATCATTTTTGCGTTGAGGGTTTGCGTTCAAGATCGATAACGTCCATGGAACGGAATTGAAGATTCCTAGTGGGTGAAGATTTGTGGGGTTTTTGGTGAATAAAATCTGAGGGTTTTGTCCTCCAAGATTGGTGAATTTTGGGGGTTTTTATCAAGAGGCTTCATCAAGGATCCAGCTGAGTGTGAAGATTGAAGAACAAGTGTTCAAGCAAATTCAAGACACTGCAGAAAGGGATCAAAGTGAAGCTCTTGGAAGACCTTGATCTGGCTCAAGATTAAGGGGGAAGAAGATTCAAAGGATCGACAAATTTGGTTTATTGTTTATCGCTTTGTTATCTTCTTTGTATAAACTGCTTTCAACATTAATGGAAGATTTCCCAATTTCAGTTTGGAATTGGGGGCAGACGTAGTCGTAGCGAGGACGATTGACGAACTGCCTAAACAATATCGTGTTCTTGTCGCTTTTATCTTTTCATTTACGTTCTGTTCATATTTGGTTATAATTGCAAATTGATCAACGATTCGAGTGTTAAAATTGTGAATTAAGAACTTGTATAAACATCACAATTCATCACACATTGAATCACCATCAATTTGATCATTATCACCAAGTGTTTGTGTTTTTGCTTCTTTCATTATTACTGCATTGCAAATCAAATTTTATCAAATCAGAAGTTAATCGATTTTCTAAAGTGAAACATATTGATTCGATAACATATCATTTCATCGTTAATCTCAATTATCTTGTGGTTTTGTCACATATACAACCCTTGCAATAACGGTCCGGAATAGACGCAAGTCGATTCAGAACCGCTTTCGCCTTAGTTCGAAATAATTCCGACAAACTCTGTGAGATCTATTCACCCCCTCTAGATCCTTAGGCCAGCGTCTAACAAGTGGCATCAAGAGCTCTGGTTTATTCCGTGCTACGTGAAACACTTATTGGAAAGATGGCTTCCGGACCTAAAGGGGCTCACAATAGAGCTCCAGTTTTCAACGGTGAAAACTATGGCTATTGGAAGGATTGTATGTGTGTCCACATCAATGCAATTGATAGGAACATCTGGACAACTATTGTCAATGGTCCCTTTTAGATCACCATGACGAATGCAGCTGGTGCAGTTGTTCCAAAACCAGAAAATACTTGGGATGCTGAAGATGAAAAGAGATATGGATACGATTGGAAAGCGAGAAACATTCTAATCTCAGCTCTAGGAGTTGATGAATACTATCGCGTTTCCCATTGTAGATCCGCTAAAGCTATGTGGGACACATTGCAAGTTGCCCACGAGGGAACGGATGATGTCAAACTAGCTAGAATCAATACGTTAACTCAAGAGTTCGAACTTTTCCACATGGAAGATGGTGAATCCATCGAAAACATGCAGAAGAGATTCGTTCACTTGAAAAATCGTTTAAATTCTCTTGATAGACCTGTTTCCAATGCAGTTGCTACTAACAAAATCTTAAGATGTTTGAACAGGGAATGGCAACCCAAGGTTACAACAATAAAGGAAGCAAATGATCTAAACACCTTAGACATTACCACTCTTTTTGGTAAACTAGAGGAACATGAACAACATCTTAAATGCCTTGACATGCATGAGAAAAGAGCAAAGAAAGAAAAGAACATGGAGAAAGAGGTAGAGAAGAAGTCAATAGCTCTAAAAGCTTCAAGCTCCAAGACCTCAAGACAAGAGCTAGAGGATAGTGATACAAGTGATGATGAAGACTCCGATGATGAGGAAATGGGACTGTTTGTGCGAAGATACAACAAATACCTAAAGAAAAATGGAGCAAAACATTCCGACAAAGGCTTGATCAACTATAGAAAGCAATCAAACAAGCTCAAACAAGATGACAACAACAAAGGAAAAATCAAAGGGCCTTGCTTTAATTGTGGCAAAGTCGGTCACTACAAACCGGATTGTCCATACCTTAAGAAGGAAAAAGAGAAGAACCAAAGCAAAGGTCATAACAAATCTAGAAGAGCCTACATAGCATGAGAAAGTGATTCATCTAGTGAAAGCTCATCAAGCGATGAAGAAGAATCGGCAAACTTATGCCTTATGGCTCATCAACACAAGAAAAAGAAACTTGTAAGTCATCTTAAACCTGAACTCATAGACAAGGTATCTCATTCTCAACTAAAACTTGCTTTTGAAGAATTACATAGAGATGCAATTGAAGCTTTCAAACTTTTGGCCTCAAATAAGAAAATCTTTTCATATCTTGAATCAAAAGTTGAGAAAACCGAAAAGGATATGGAAGCTTTAAAACAATCTATGCTAGACATTCAAAAGGATAAAGTTGAGATAGATCCTACATCATGGTTTGGTTGTGAGACATGTCATATTTGGCAAAAAGAAGTAAGAGATCTAAAAGCCAAATTAGACAAGGCTCTACAACCAAAAGTGACTTTTGCGGTTGATCCAAATAAGTTCAAAAGGTCGTATACTCCTTTATATAGCAAATATACTTTTGTACCAAAAGTATCAACTAGCAAAACAGCATATTCTCATCATATTACCTGTCACTATTGTTGCAAAAAGGGTCATACCATTGAAAAATGCAAATTTAGGAGGATTTTGGTTCCTAAAGGAGTATTTCAATGGTTGCCTAAGTGCAACAAATTATGTACTCACTACCAAGGACCCAATGAAAATTGGGGACCTCCCTCTCTAAATTAATTTTGCAGGAAAAGTGTCTTGACATTGCCGAAAGGTTGTGGTTCCTTGATAGCGGATGTTCAAGACACATGAATGGAGACGTATCTCTTTTCGTTGAGTTTCACGCAAAGAAAAAGGGGTATGTCACCTACGGAGATAACAATCGGGGAGCCATACTTGGTAAAGGAAGTGTAGGTAACCCTTCTACCACAACTATAACTGATGTACTGCTAGTAGAAGGTCTTAAGCATAATCTCTTAAGTATAAGTCAATTGTGCGACAAAGATTTTAAAGTAACATTTACAAATTCTGGCTGCACAATAGAACATACTAAGAAAAGAGACATTATGTTTAATGGCTTAAGAGTAAACAACATCTATATGCTAAACTTGGATGAAGTATCTAAGTCTAGTACCAAGTGTCTAATTGCTCTAGGCGAAGACTCATGGCTTTGGCATAGACGTCTCGCCCACATAAATTTTGACTTACTTAACAAGGTTGTCACAAAAGACTTAGTAATCGGCTTACCTAAAATGAAGTTTTCAAAAGATCATCTATGTGATGCTTATCAAAAGGGAAGGCAAACAAAAATCTCTTTTAAATCAAAGAACGTGGTTTCAACATCACGCCCTCTTGAACTCCTTCACATGGATCTCTTTGGCCCTTCAAGGACTAAAAGCATAGGTGGAAACATATATGGTTTTGTCATTGTCGATGATTACTCTAGATTTTGTTGGACAATCTTTCTACCTAGTAAGGATCAAACTTTTCCAGCTTTCACGCAATTTGCAAGATTATGTCAGAACAAAATGAACACCAAAATAGTTGCAATTCGAAGTGATCACGGTGGAGAGTTTGAAAACTATCTTTTTGAAAAATACTGTGATAAACATGGAATTGAGCATAACTTTTCAGCTCCTAGAACACCACAACAAAACGGAGTGGTTGAACGTAAAAATCGTGTCCTAGAGGAGTTGGCAAGAACAATGTTGAATGAGGGTAGTCTACCTAAGTATTTCTGGGCTGACGCGATTAGCACCGCGTGTTATGTTTTGAATAGGATAACAATACGTCCTATACTAAACAAAACTCCATATGAATTACTAAAGGGTAGAAAACCAAATGTATCTCATCTCCATGTATTCGGTTGTAAGTGTTTTGTATTGAACAATGGTAAGGATAATCTTGGTAAATTCGATGCTAAAGCTGACGAGGGCATCTTCCTTGGTTACTCACAATCTAGCAAAGCATATCGGATATATAATAAAAGATTACTTATAGTAGAAGAGTCAGTACACGTGTCTTTTGATGAATCTTATAAAAAATATGTCGAGAAAGGTCTTTCGTTTAATGGTGCAGGTCCATCCACTGAAGATATTGTCAAAGATAAGGAAGACGAGAATGAAAATATTGTAAAGAAAGATTCTGAGAAAGAGAAAGATGAGTCTCATGATGAAAATAAAAAAAGAGATCATCTCAAACAATGAAGAACTTCCTAAGGCCTGGACAAATGTGAAAGACCATCCAATTGACAACATAATAGGAGACATCTCAAAGGGCGTTACAACACGCTCAAAGATAAGTAACTTCTGTCATCATTTTGCTTTCGTTTCACAAGTTGAGCCGAAAAACGCTAAGGACGCATTACTTGATGAGCATTGGCTAATGGCCATGCAAGAAGAATTAAACCAATTTAAACGGAATGATGTTTGGGACTTAGTCCCTCATCCGGGAGATCATCAAGTAATCGACACTAGATGGGTTTTTCGTAACAAACTTGATGAAAACGGCATTATTACTAGAAACAAAGCTAGATTAGTTGCCCAAGGTTACAATCAAGAGGAAGGTATTGATTATGAAGAAACATACGCTCCTGTAGCACGTCTCGAAGCTATTCGCCTCTTACTTGCCTATGCTTGTTCAAAAGACTTCAAACTATTCCAAATGGATGTTAAAAGTGCCTTTCTAAATGGCTATATAAATGAAGAAGTCTATGTTGCTCAGCCACCCGGCTTTGAGAATTACATGCATCCAACTCATGTTTATAAGCTGAAACATGCTCTATACGGTCTTAAACAAGCCCCTCGGGCTTGGTACGAACGTTTGAGCAAATTTCTTCTTAGCCAAGGGTACTCTAGGGGTAAAGTTGATACTACTCTCTTTATTAAAAGAAAAGATAAAGATGTACTCTTAGTCCAAGTTTATGTAGATGATATTATATTTGGGTTGACTAATGCAAAACTTGTCAAAGAATTTTCTAAGCTTATGCAGAGTGAATTTGAGATGAGTCTCATGGGTGAGCTAAATTTCTTCCTTGGCCTACAAATCAAGCAACTCAGTCATGGAACGTTTGTAAGTCAAATTAAATACTGCACAGAGCTGCTCAAAAGATTTGGAATGAGTGAAGCGAAGGAGATCGACACACCTATGGCAACAAATACTAACCTAGACAAAGATGAGAAAGGTAAAGAGGTTGATGTGAAATTGTATCGAGGTATGATAGGTTCACTATTGTACCTTACTGCCTCAAGACCAGATATCATGTTTAGTGTGTGTATGTGTGCAAGATATCAATCTTGTCCAAAGGAATCTCACTTAAAAGCTGTTAAAAGAATTCTGCGATATCTACGTGGTACTCCTACATATGGCCTATGGTATCCGAAGGGAAATGAGTGTTATTTGGTAGGATTCTCCGACTCAGATTTTGCTGGCTGCAAATCCGAAGAAAGAGCACCAGTGGAACATGTCATCTATTCTCAAATTCATTGATAAGTTGGCATAGCAAGAAACAAGTATCGGTTGCATTATCTACTGCTGAGGCAGAATATGTAGCTGCCGGAAGCTGCTGTGCGCAGATATTATGGCTCAAGCAACAACTTCTTGACTTTGGTATTAAGCTTGATCGTATACCCATCATGTGCGACAACACAAGTGCCATAAACTTGAGTAAGAATCCTGTCTTACACTCACGAACCAAGCATATTGAAATAAGGCATCACTTCCTAAGAGATCATGTAGAGAAAGGAGACGTCATATTTGAACATGTAGAGAGCAAGAAGCAACTAGCTGACATCTTCACCAAACCTCTAGCAACGGAGCAATACTTCAACATTCGTAGGGAATTAGGGATACTCGATATCTCTAATCTGGGCTAATTACATTTGTTTCACTTAAGATTATTCCTTTACTTTATATATATATATATATATTGATTATTCTCAAGCTAACATTTCTCTTAGTGTAAAGGTAGTTCTTCATCAAGCCAGGAATCATTCCACATTACCTAAAGGCTTCCACTAAACGGTGACACCTACATATTGAGAAGGAGGTAACATGGTTGTTGTTCACTTCCAAAAATATCATTGATGCTATAATATGCTATCAATTAACATGCTTATAGTGACTTCATACATATATCTTTCTTACTCATGTATGTGTTTCATCTTTAATCATAGCATATCATATTCTAAACATACAAGCAAATAACTAGGCATAAACACATCATATATAGAGCATTTTCACAAATATTTGGAATTTAGGTCGACCTAATCTGCCTCTGAGTCGACCTACACAAGTCATTTTTCAACATCTAAACTAAAATGCCCAGTTACGTCGACCTACCCTCCTTTTAGGTCGACCTAATCTGCATTTTTTTAAAGGCTTCTCTGTTAGGTCGACCCAACCCTAAATTAGGTCGACCTACTGCTACAAATATTTCCCAAATTGGGTCTGTTGGTTGACCCGACCCATACCCACTCATACATAATCATCTCTTTTACCTCTTTTTGCTCATTTGCATACCATTTGTACGGCCAACCCTAATTCCTCAAGTGCAAACTCTGTCACAAATCTTCTCTCTCACTCTCCTACTCAACAAACATGCCTCCAAAATCAAGAAAGGGAAAGGAAGTTGCTACTAGTTCATCTTCTCAACCGGTAAGTGCTCTTGTTCATCCTGACTGTAGGGAAAATTTTGAGAAGTGGCAGATGAAACGAAAAATTGTTCGGAAATATATCTATGATCCAAATCTTGTCAAAAATATGCATATCCCCGATGTCGCTGATCTGATTGAACATCAAAATATTCATCCCTTAGTGCAATGTGATACTCCATACTGTGAAAATACTGTCAGGGTTTTATATGCATGATTTACAAAAGGGGATGGTTGTAATTTCCGATTCAAAATGGGCTCTAGGTCGCATGTTGTTGACAAACGGGCTTGGATAAGCATCTTTGGTCTCAAAATTGTAGGCGATGAATTCTGTATGGAAGACGGGGATGTACCGGGAAACTATGACCATGTGGCCTACATGAAATCTATCCTCAAAGACCCTTCCGTCTTTGACAAACCAAATGAAACAATAACAGCCGGTCACCTGAAGCGAGATCCTAGGCTCCTAAATTGGGTCATCTCAAGAGTCATTCGACCAAGAGCAGGAGGGTACTCAAGAATTGAACGAAATGAAGTTGTGCTCATGTATCTGCTGCAAAACAGAACGCGTGTACATTGGCCTTACTTTCTAGCTGCTAAGTTTCACGAGGTCCAACAGAAAACTACCGCCCTGTGTTATGGATCAATAATTCAAACAATTGTCAACCATTTCGGCATGAGGCTTGATCACTTGCACTATATCCGCATGCAACAATCTCAAGAATTCTCACAAACAACCTTGACCCTTATGGGATACCATTGGAATCCAGTTAGGAAAACCTACTATCTCATTCAAAAGGGAACCGGGAAGGTTATTTACAATTATGATGATCCCACGGAGTTTGGACACATTGCAGGAAATGAAGAAGAAGGATTTGATCAAGACAATGCAAATGATGATGATCACCCTATGGAAGATGTTCCACAAGATACGGATGCAAATTGGAGATATGTTCCTCCTCAACAAGAGGATATCCCTTGGGGATATACAGCTCCGCCTCCGCCGGATCAAACCAACATCATATCCATGTTAGAGAATATGCAACTCCTACAACAACAACACTTCGACACACAGCAGCTCCAATTCCAACAAATGCAACAGCTTCAACAAGACCGCTATGACGAACAACAACGACAATATCAATCGTTATATGGCTTGGTTCAGGACCACAAAACTGACTTTGAGGCATTTGCATCCAACTCCATTTTAAGACATAATCAATTTGAGGAAACGGCATTGAACCGTCATGCCAATCTAAGCCAAAGCTTCAATACCCTCAATCTTTCTGTGCTTGATCTGCTGGAACAAGTTGAAGAAGATCGTCCTCATACATTTCAAAGAGGAAGGGGAAGAAGGGGCTGGCGTTAGGATGCATTCTCTATCATACCATCATGTCATTGCATTTCATTTCTTTATCATTATGTTCAAATTTCAATATGTTGTCGTACTTTGTTTTTTTTTAATCTCTTGGATTATTATGTATGTTAAAGTGTACCTTTAAATATGTTTGGTTCTTATGCTATTTCTACCTATCTTTATCTATTATACTATGCCATGCTAGCGTTATATCTATTTTATCTCGCTACTCGCTTCTACTGTCCCGTTGTTGTATTTCTTTTGATGTTGTCAAAGGGAGAGATAGGTGCTGAGAGTACGGGGGAGCTTGAGCTCAGTATGAAGAAGCTTCAGCTTACACATACAAGTCCGGGGGAGTTATCACTACTTGTTGACGAAGCTTTTGCAACCGGTTTGCCATCATCAAAAAGGGGGAGTATGTGAATACAAGATCACACTCACAAAGGTGTTTTTGATCCATGGCAAACTCCACAAGCAAACAAGCAACAAGGCACAAGCAGAAGAACTCAAAGAAAAGCAAGCATTGGTCACTCAAGACAGAGCAGGTCGACCCACTATACATATAGGTCGACTCAATACAAGTAAAACAAGAAGAACTCAAAAAAACAGCAGTCAGGTCGACCTACTCCCAACCCAGGTCGACCTAAAGTGGAGAAATTTACACATCCTTCTGATAGGTCGACCTACACAACAACTAGGTCGACCTAAACTGAAGAAAAGTCCCCAAAACGTATCTGAAGAGGATTCTAGTCGACCTACTTCCTTAACAGGTCGACCTAACTGGGAACAAATGTTATTCAAAGCAAATGCAGCTCTGTTAGGTCGACCTAAGCACTACAAGAGGTCGACCTATTTGATCAAAAATGCCAAAATTTTTGGTTTTCTCTGCTTCAACTGATTAGCTCTCATATATATTGTCCAAGGTTCATTATTGCAGTTTCTTAACACCAACAACTGAAAGATACACAAAGGCTTCTCATCTTCGATCATCGACACAACTCCAACACAACTACACACAATCATTTTTGCGTTGAGGGTTTGCGTTCAAGATCGATAACGTCCATGGAACGGAATTGAAGATTCCTAGTGGGTGAAGATTTGTGGGGTTTTTGGTGAATAAAATCTGAGGGTTTTGTCCTCCAAGATTGGTGAATTTTGGGGGTTTTTATCAAGAGGCTTCATCAAGGATCCAGCTGAGTGTGAAGATTGAAGAACAGGTGTTCAAGCAAATTCAAGACACTGCAGAAAGGGATCAAAGTGAAGCTCTTGGAAGACCTTGATCTGGCTCAAGATTAAGGGGGAAGAAGATTCAAAGGATCGACAAATTTGGTTTATTGTTTATCGCTTTGTTATCTTCTTTGTATAAACTGCTTTCAACATTAATGGAAGATTTCCCAATTTCAGTTTGGAATTGGGGGCAGACGTAGTCGTAGCGAGGACGATCAACGAACTGCCTAAACAAATATCATGTTCTTGTCGCTTTTATCTTTTCATTTACGTTCTGTTCATATTTGGTTATAATTGCAAATTGATCAACGATTCGAGTGTTAAAATTGTGAATTAAGAACTTGTATAAACATCACAATTCATCACACATTGAATCACCATCAATTTGATCATTATCACCAAGTGTTTGTGTTTTTGCTTCTTTCATTATTACTGCATTGCAAAGCAAAGTTTATCAAATCAGAAGTTAATCGATTTTCTAAAGTGAAACATATTGATTCGATAACATATCATTTCATCGTTAATCTCAATTATCTTGTGGTTTTGTCACATATACGACCCTTGCAATAACGGTCCGGAATAGACGCAAGTCGATTCAGAACCGCTTTCGCCTTAGTTCGAAATAATTTCGAAAAACTCTGTGAGATCTATTCACCCCCCTCTAGATCCTTAGGCCAGCGTCTAACACAAAGAGGTAGAAGAAGTTAGGAATCTTGCAATCAAGCTTGACAACATTATCATTGATGGAGTCAAAATTCATGCTAACCCACCCAGGTATGAGAGAAACTCGTTCGGGAAGTTGGGGAAGGAAGCGGAAGGGGCAAAGTAGAAATTCAAATCAGCTGAGTCCAGGCCGTGGCATACTAAGAAGTTCTTTGGTTCAGATAGATTGGTGGGCAATAAATCGTATGCAGAGATACTGTGTAACAAGGAGCAAGTCAAATTAAAGGATAGCGCGAAATCATTGGGAGGGATAGTTGCGTCGTTTGAATCGTGCTCTAAAGATTTAAATATACTATCTAAGGCTTATGAGGGGAGAGTGGTTCACGCTGGGATGTCTTATAATATCCAAACCTATTTTGAAATAGAAGGATACTTCTCTATCAAAGTCACACCTTTGGGTGCGAACTTGTGTCTGCTGGAGGAGATGGAAGAAGGAGAAATTAACAATTTGATCAGGGAAGGTGAAACTTGGTGGAAGCAGTGATTTGTTGAGATTCAGGCTTGGAAGAAGGAGGATGTAGACCTGGAGAGGGTGACATGGTTGAGAGTCCATGGTGTACCCTGTCATGCTAGGAACTTCAAGTTCTTTGAGTTATTGGCTAACATGGTAGGGAGTTATGTGTGTGTGGATGAGAACACGCTCAAAGCGAACATTATGGACGTGGCTCGTGTTATTGTTAGAACAAAAAATGCTACAGTCCTAAAGGAAACATTATCAGTCAGGATTGATGGAGTTATCTTCTGTATTAAAATATGTGAAGACATCTATGGGCCTCTGCGTATTGATATGAAGAATAAGAGGGTATCGGTTCAAACTTCATCGGATTCAGAAGAAGGATGGTCCAACCAGGAATGTGATAATGTTTTGGAGATTAATTCTTAGTGTTCTTCGGATGATTCAAAATCTATAAGAGAAGTGATGAAGGGAAGGGAAGATATTTCAAATGAAGGTAGTTGTGTTGAAGTGGAGGGGAAGACTTATTCAGCAGGATGTAGTTTTGATGCTGCTCTGGATTCAACTAAACTGGCTAGAGACTTGAAGCAAGATCGAGTTACGAAACAAGGAGGTAAAATTTCTTCACCAATATCAGCAGATTCCAAAGTTAGTTATTCTTTTGACACTTTTCTTAAAAGCCCTCAGCTGGGCCAGGCCAGAAATGAGGGAGTGTTAGTGTGTCCTGAAGCGACAAAGAAAAATAAGAGTAAAAGGATGGTGGAATTACGTGGTCCTACCTGTGAGAAGAAGAAAAGAATACATAAAAGATCTATGTGTGAAGCTCCTTTAGGGGATGATTTTGAATTGTTGACTAAGAAGGCAGATTCTTCTAGTAATTGCGGGCTGAAAAAGGAGAAGTCAGGGGATGGAAGCTTTTTAGCAGGGATTATTATGTGTAGTGATCCAATTTATGACTCTGATATGATTAATTGTAACTGTCGCTTTTGGGAGAATGTTGATTCAAATATAGGCAAGAAGTCTTGGGAGGCAATTTCAAAATTAGGAGTGATTCCCATTGACAAAGCAATAGGTTATAAAGTTAAGATTGATGAATTGGAAAAGCTTGATAAGGAGAGAATGTCAGGAAATAAGGTGTTAAATAGAAAGTGGAAATGATAATAGGAAATCTGAATATTAGAGGAGGGGGCAGTTTGTTGAAGAGGAAAAGGATTAGTAAGATTATTAAGGAAGGGAATACTGAGATTTTTCTTATTCAAGAATATAAACTCAACAATATGGATCAAAATCTAGTGAAATCTTTGTGGAACAGGGAGAAGGTTGGTTGGTCTTACTCTAGTTCGACGGGTAACAGTGGCGGTATCACCACTCTTTGGAAGGAGGAGAGTGTGGAAGAGATATTCAGCTTTAAAGGAGAAGGATTTTTAGAAGTGAAACTGTGTAGCAAAGGTATTTGTTTCTATGTTGTCAACATCTATTCTCCTTGTGCCTTGGAGCAAAAAAGGAAACTGCGGGAATCTATTATTCAGTTGAGATTGAAATACTCTGATGCAGATTGGGTTCTGGATGGGGACTTTAATGCAGTGTGTATAGCAAAGGAGAGGAGAGGGAGATCTTTAGTTAATAGGAAGGCAGAGATGGAAGGCTTTTCTCAGTTTGTGGAGACTTGTGAATTACAGGATGTGCCTTGTAAGGGGAAATGCTTCTCTTGGTTCATTGGTGATGGGCATGCGGCTAGTAGAATTGACCGTTTTTTGTTATCTGAAGACTTAATATCTTCTTGGGGAGTAGTGGGACAGAGAATTGGTAACCGATACATATCGGAACATTATCCGGTGTGGCTTATGGTGGATAAAGAAGATTGGGGTCCAAAACCCTTTATGTTTAATAATACTTGGTTTGAGGATAAGAATTTTTTACCGTTTATTGAATCTGAATGGAATAAATTAAAAGTGGTAGGAAGAAGTGACTTTGTTCTTAAGGAGAAGCTTAGGCTTCTAAAATATAGTTTACGTAAGTGGAATGTTAACGTCTTTGGAAAGGTGGATTTGGAGATTAAGGAAGGTGTGGAAGAGATTAATGAATTGGATGAGTTTGTTAGTTGGTGCAATCTGAATCAGCATGCTGAAGCAATTCAGAGAAGGAGTGTCGTGACTAGCAGGATGTGAACGAATATGTCGATAAAGGAAAATTTACTGAGGCAGAAAGCTAGGGTGACTCAAACACCAAATTCTTTCATAGCATGGTGAAAGAAAGAAGGAGAAGAAATCACATTGGGATTTTATTGACTAATAGGGGATTGGTGAAGGAGGTAGAGGAAGATAAGGAAGAGGTTTGGAATCACTATGGAAGGAAATTCATTGAATCTGATGTGAACAGGCCCATTCTGGAAGGATTTTAGTTCAACAGTCTATCCTTGAACCAGGCGATGGATCTGGAGATTCAGTTTTCAGAAAACGAAATAAAAGATGCTGTTTGGAGCTGTGATGGTTCGAAAAGCCTGGGCCCTTGATGGGTTGTTTACGTATAGCCTAAATATAGAACTGCAAGTGCACAGCCTATCGAAGTAATATATAAGATTATTGAACCACAAAGACCAATCGTCAATCTATCAACTCTTTTGCTAAGGTGATTATCTAAGGTGAACAAGAATATTGATGTGAGTGCAGTGCAACAAAGTAAGTAAGCGAAGTAAGTAACAGCTTAAGCAACAGGTTGGAATGTAAATCATGAAATCAGACTATGGTCCAGTCATGCATAAATGAAATCACTTATGGGGCAATATTTTCTATTTGTAGCAAAGAATCAATTTAACGGGAACTTGTAGCTTTTGCCTACTAAGAACCGAGTTTACTCTTTAAATTAAATTCCTTTATTGTCACATATAAAGGGTGCCTTCCGCGTTAAAGAGGTAAACCTATTTTTAATAAATTGATAGTTTTGACTTAACAATTGGAACACGATCATGATGACAATCATTACATCCAAACCTTTATAATTTAGCCATACATAATAAGTGCAAGTCTATAACACATGTAGACTATGATAAGAGCGGGTAAGTAAAAGGGTGCGAGTCTATAAAATGTGTAGACTATGGTAAGAGCATTTAAAGTCTATAAAACGTGTAGACTATGGTAAGATCATTTAAAGTCTATAAAACGTGTAGACTATGGTAAGAGCATTTAAAGTCTATAAAACGTGTAGACTATGGTAAGAGCAATTATAAATAAAGAAATGCAACTAAATAGAACCTGCTCCAAGAGGAGGCTTTGATTCGGGTACAAGTTGCGGAAATGTAAAAGCGGTATGATAAACTTCAACCAAAGTGCTCTAAGACTCGATTACAACTCAATCTACACCGTAATAAATCCCTGATGTGAAGAGATTATTACTTTACAAAAACTGATAGTATATGGCTTAAGATTGTACTAAGCTTGGATGAAACTACAAAATGAAAAACGAAATCTATTTATAGAGGATTCTGGAGGTGCGTAAAGACAGGAGTGCCCCTAAACTCCTTCTGAGCGGGAAGAGGTTTGTGAAGGCCGCGGGCGCGGCAGCCTCACCGCGGGCGCGGTGTGTGCAAATAGAGGAGATCGTGGGAACGTGGCAGTTGGCCCCAGGGTGAAGTGGGCCACGTCAT
The DNA here is from genome assembly GCF_029867415.1 of Vicia villosa. NCBI lineage: Eukaryota > Viridiplantae > Streptophyta > Magnoliopsida > Fabales > Fabaceae > Vicia > Vicia villosa. The sequence continues at coordinate 30,074,948 of NC_081185.1, read as the reverse complement.
AGCGTCCCCTATAGTCGGCGCGGTGCTGGACGCCATAAGTGCAAATCTTCTTGAAAAACCATATTTGCTTGGCGTTTTGGTTCGTTTCTTCACCGAAGGCTCTGAAAGGTCAAGAATCCTGAAAACAAAGGAAATAGAAGCATAATACAGGAAAATGATAATAAAAACTAAGGAAAACATGTGATATTCGAGTCAGAAACATAATGCGATTCAGTGCGATCAGCCCTGACAGGTATAACTTCACCTTCATCAGAAAAATGCTGGCATTTTTTGAAATCAGATTTCGTAAGGTTTGTCCAAAATTTTCATACGAATTCTGTCCTTGTTAAATCTGTCACGTCTTCTTTTCTAACCTTGGTCCCTAAAGTTGAGCATCCTCTGGATTTGGACGACTATCGGCTGATATGTCTTGTGGGGTGTTTGCTTAAATGTTTGTCCAAGATTCTTTCCTGTAGGCTGAAGAAGGTTCTCCATGTCTTAATCTCGGATAAACAGACTGCATTTGTGCCTGGGAGACAGCTTCTTGACGATGTTCTTGTCGCGAATGAAGTAGTTGATTATGTGGCGAAGGAGAAGAAGCCGTGTATGCTTTTTAAAGTCGATTTTGAAAAAGCGTACGATAAGGTTAGCTAGGGCTTTTTGGCGTATATAATGCGCAGGATGGGTTTTGGTAAACGGTGGATGAAGTGGATAGAAGCGATGGTGTTTAAGAGCAGTATATGCGTGCTTGTTAATGGTAGTCCGACGAAAGAGTTTTTAGAGGAAAGAGGCTTAAGCCAGGGAGCTCCTTTATCTCCATTTCTTTTTGTTCTGGTTGCCGAAGGATTAAGAGGGCTTGTATCTAGAGCTTCCCAAGTTCAGGATTTTAAAGGTTTAAATGTGAAGGGGAAGTGTTATGTGGATATTCTACAGTATGCGGACGATACTCTTTTGATCGGGGAAGGAGGGTGGAAACATGTTTGGTCTATGAAATTTGTCCTTATAGGTTTCGAGCTAGTGTCGGGTTTGGGGGTGAATTATTACAAGAGCCGGCTGATTGGTTTTAATTTAAATTCTAATTTTTTGAGAGCTGCAACTAGTTTTTTGTTGTGCAGGATTGAAGATAAGACTTTCAATTTTCTCAGGATTTCGATTGGAATCAATCCGAGGAGAATTTCATCGTGGCAGCCTCTGGTGGGAAGATTGAAGTCGCGTTTGGCCTCTTGGAAAGGGAGATTTCTCAGTTTTGGTGGCAGAATTACTTTTTTCGAGTCGGTTCTCGGTAGTTTGTATATATTTTTCATGTCCTTTTATAGAGCCCCTGTGCAGGTTTGTAAACAGATAGTTAGGATTCAAAGTCAATTTTTATGGGGTGGTAACGATGTAAAGAAGAAAATCCATTGGGTCGATTGGAAGACGGTCTGTCAACCCTTAGAGAAAGGAGGGTTAGGTCTTAGAATGGTGGATGATTTTAATGTTGCCTTACTTTTAAAGTGGAGATGGAGGTTATTGCAAGGAGAAGAATCACTCTAGTTTAATATTGTGTCTGCGAGGTATGGTGATGAGAAGATTTAGATTGTCGATGAGAATGCCGGAACTAATATAAGATCTGCTTCTTTATGGTGGAAGGATATCATTGACATGGAAAAAAGACACATAGAAGGTGATTTTATGGCTAGGTGCAGGTATCGATTAGGGAAGGGAAATAATACGCTTTTTAGGTATTCTGTTTGGTGCGGAGACTCGAATTTAAAAACTGAATTTCCGGATCTGTTTTCGCGGTCGGTGCTCAAACATAAATTCGGCTGCGGAGATGGGGAGGTGGGTTAATAATGGTTGGGAGTGGGGTGATTTAGGAATCCAGTTAGAGGAGGGGGAGGACCCTGGAAATAGCTTACAAAGACTGTTTTCTATGCTGCTGCAGATTCGGCCGAAGGCTCACTTGGCCGATTGTTTGTTCTAGAATGCATGATCGGATGAAGGATATACGGTCAGGGCTGGTTACGATTCTATGGCTGCTGCTAATTCTCAGTCCGTTATCGACGGAGGCCGCTTAAAGGCGGCAACATCAGTGTGGTCGTCGTCAATCCCTTATAGAATCAAAGCTTTCATATGGAGATGTATTATTAACCGGATACCGACGAAAGATCATTTATTCGTAAGAGGGTGTATATCATCTTATTCTGAATTGAGTTGTGTTTTTTGTAACAATTATGATGAATCTTTGGATCATCTCATTCTCTTTTGTTCTACCGCGAAGGAGGTGTGGGGGATCATATCCGATTAGGTTGGCGTGGAGATGGGTAAAGAAACGGCGGTGTGGCTGAGTTTTCTTCAGGCTAGGGCAACTTTCAAGCAAAAAAGGGTTAAAAAGGGCTTAGAAGGGATCGTTTGGATTGCGGTGTGTTGGAATATTTGGATTAAGAGGAATTCGGTGATTTTTTCGAATGAACCTTGCTGTGTTTCTGATTTGGTTTGGAGTATTAAGGCTATAGTGTGGAAGTGGTCTCTCTACGGTGAAATTACTCACGCCAAATGTAATTTTTATGAATTTTGTAAGGATCCGATGTTTTTCATTCGGTAAGATGCATTTGGTGAGTAATTTCCTTTTTGTTCGAGGTTTTTCCTCGTTTTGTAATTAAGATTGAGTACTCCTAGTATTCTTGATTAATCAAATCCTTGCTTACAAAAAAAAACCACACTAAATATTCTTGGAGGGGAAAACTATACGATAGTTTTAAGGTTTCTTCTTTGTTTACACCTATTCACACTTATTCCATCCATATATTCTAAAATATTAATTCTAATTAAAGAGTTTAAAGGCAATGCATTGTCAGTATAATATATATTTTACATAGTCAGTGCATCACAATCCTTACAATTTTTTTTTTATATGTGATTTAAAGAAAAAGTCAAACGTTTACTAAAATTAACAGTTATGATTTTACTGACAATGTAAAACTGCTTTATACTATTGATATTTTTATATTAAATCCTTATTATTTTAGTATATATATTTTGCTTATTTTGGTTGTAATAAAAGATTCGCCTCTTCCAACTATTTGAATATTCAAAATTATAGAAGTACAATACATAATTATATTAGTGTTTATCTTATTTTATATATCTATATTTTACAATATGAATACTAATTATTATTTTGATATATATTATGTATAATTAGTTTAATAAAGGTGCATGTATAAATAAGGACAACAATCTTATTTTATACGCACATAATTTACAATAAGAATACTAATTATTATTTTGAGTGAAATTATCCAAATTCTTACCCTACCCAATTAAAAAAAATTAAACTCTGTTTTTTGCTTTTTAAGTTCAATAATTATTATAATCTATATTTTATAAAAAAATTTAAATTCAAATGAAACTCTTGGTATCATGTTAAAAAATGTGGTTGAAATCTAACTCAATCCTATAAAACCGGCTTGTAAGATGAGAGTTGTGTCTCCACTTATAAACACATATTTAAATTATATATTATCTGATGTGAGACTCTTAACACCAACTTTTAGCTATCATAATTCTTACTCTATGGTTGGTATTATAATAAAAACTTTAAAACTTCATTATTATCTATCTTTTTCAAATCCTTTCAAATCCTTCCAACTATTACTCTCAAAATTCAACATACTCATGATAATCACTTAGGAAGCTGCTTACATGTTTCGCAACAAAGTTTTAACTGGCATAAATGCATAATAATAATGACGTTTACTTATAATATAGGACGTGACAAAAATCGCCGGCTTGAAGGGTCTAATACGTCAACACTTGGACGGACTTTTCTGGAGAGTCACTTTCAGAAGCACTTAGACCATCTCCAATGGTAGTTCCTTCTAATAAGTTCTCCACCTAGACATGCCACATCATAGTACCATTGCATTGCAATGCAACTATGAAAAAATTGTGGTACCCAATCAAATTAGTTTATAAGGTAAAGTTGTGGGCCCAATAATAACTTTTTAGAATTATACAATTAAAATAAAAATTATAAAAATTATTTTAAGATGATGTGGCTAGTGGGACCCATAAAAAACCCAAAAATGGGTTGCACCATTGGAGATGCTCTTATATGCATCTACTATATCATATCATCTTTCAACACTTGCTCTCTTTCTCACAAACAACTTAAACTATACACTATGGAAAATGAAAAACCAATTGCTTCCTCACAGCCTGAAAAGGTTTCTTTCTCAGAAGCAGAGGTAAATTATGTACATACTTCCTTCCGCCTTATTTTTAAATAAAGATTTTTTTAAAATTTATTCAATAATAAATGTATCTGATCAATATATAAAAATATCTTTATTTATATATAAAGCCGGAGGTTGTACATGTTATATTATTTTCATTCTTCCGTTTATGAAAAAAAAAAGAAGCATGTCTGTCCGTGTTTCATAGTTGAATTTCTTATATGCTTTTTTTTTTTCTTCTAACAGATAGATAAAAGAACAGCTGAACAAAAAGCTATTGATGACTGGCTTCCCATAACTTCTTCAAGGAATGCAAAATGGTGGTACGCAGCTTTTCACAATGTCACTGCTATGGTTGGAGCTGGTGTATTGAGCCTTCCATCTGCCATGGCAAATCTTGGATGGTATATATATGCTGACTTCTCTATCATATCAAATTCAAATCACCTAACAATGACTCATTAACCTCTAATTTATAAAGTTACTCAACAAAATGATATCGAAAGGTGCTTATACCTTTTACTTTTACGGTTATTCATTATAACCGTTTTTACAAATATCATTTCATTTATTAGAAAAGAAAAGGATGACCATCAATATTTTTTAATTATAATAATAGTTTAGTCTTCCATTTTATCTTAATTATCCAATTAGTCCATATATTTTAGAAGGTTAAATATGTTTTTGTCCCTATTAAAAAAATGACATATTTTGATCCGACAAAATTATTATGCACGTAGTTTTAGTCCTACTGTTAAATTGATATGTATTTTTGAATGATTATTATAGAGACATGTTTAAAACGTTATGAAAAGTTTCCTCGAAAAAAAAGAACTCAAAATTTAATTTATAAGTCGAGATTTACATTACTTTTATCATTATCTTTTGAAATTTAAAAAATTCATATTTAATTTTTCTTATTTTAAAAAATTATATAATTTGGTAAAGAAATATTTTATACTATTCTAAACACATATGAAAAAATTATTCAAAAATTTAAAAATTTAAGGGTAACTAAACAGTTTTCAAAATTTTAAAAAATAACAGGACTAAAACTGCATGCATACAAATTTTAAAGGAATTAAAATATGTCATTTTCTAATAGAGACTAAAAATAAAATTTAAAATATTTATAGAGACCAAAAACATACTTAACCCTATTTAAAACTATAACAATTTTGGTTTCTCATATATATATATTTGTACCGAAATTGTGACTTGTTATTTTTTAATAGTCATCTCTTGAAAATTATAAGTAGGTAGGAGTGTTCATAAAACTCCTAACCGAAACAAACCAAACAAAAAATTGTTAAAACTGCAATTGATTTGAATGTGTTTACACCATTATTTAACAAAATTGCGTAGTTTGGTTTAGTTTGCGGTTTTCATTTTGCAAACCAAATTAGACTGAATCTCATATCTTACTATCACAACTTCATTTAACCCACATCCAATCTAAAACTAAACTTCTATTATGTTTTAGTCTTATTATTATAAACGATATTCTCTTCTTCGAACTAAGAAATGAAATGTTTCTTTGTTGTATCGTGTGATGGGTAGCCTAGTTTTAGTCTAAATAATGATTTTGTAATTGGGTGATACTTGATGGATATTGGGAATGGTTGTTTGCTTATGTTTTACAATATTAAATTGCAGGGGTCCAGGTGTGGTGATTCTGATCTTATCATGGATAATAACTCTATACACTCTATGGCAAATGGTTGAGATGCATGAAATGGTTCCTGGAAAAAGATTTGACAGATACCATGAATTAGGACAGGAAGCATTTGGAGAAAAGCTTGGACTTTGGATTGTGGTGCCACAACAATTGATATGTGAAGTTGGTGTGGACATTGTTTACATGGTCACAGGAGGAAAATCACTAGAAAAAATTCATGATCTGGTGTGTAAAAAAAATTGCAGATCAATGAAAACTACTTACTTTATCATGATATTCGCATCTGTTCATTTTGTTCTTGCCCATCTTCCGAATTTCAACTCCATTGCTGGTATCTCCTTGGCTGCGGCGATCATGTCTTTAAGTTACTCAACAATTGCATGGGTGGCTTCATTGAAAAAGGGAGTTCAACAAGATGTGGCATATGGCTACAAAGCCACTACTTCGCCCGGAACTGTTTTCAACTTCTTTAGTGCTTTAGGCGACGTTGCATTTGCATATGCCGGACACAACGTGGTATTGGAGATTCAAGCAACACTCCCTTCCACACCAGAGAAACCATCTAAGGGTCCAATGTGGCGAGGAGTTTTATTAGCTTATATTGTTGTAGCTTTGTGCTATTTCCCTGTTGCTCTTATTGGATATTGGATGTTTGGCAATGCTGTTGCTGATAATATTCTTATTTCTCTTAATAAACCAACTTGGCTTATTGTCGCTGCTAACATGTTTGTTGTCATTCATGTTATAGGAAGCTATCAGGTAAGTACCAGTCAATTTTTCATATGATTCGTTGCTCATTACAATGCCTGAATTTTATCTTTCTTTTTTATAGTTGTATGCAATGCCTGTTTTTGACATGATCGAGACCCTAATGGTAAAAAAACTGCGCTTCAAGCCAACCCGACTTCTAAGATTTATTGTTCGCAATGTTTATGTTGGTGAGCACATTTTTGAAAATCAATTATCTGTATTAGTAATATGGTTGGATGAATTGTCTTTCCCAAATTTTATATTATTTGATGAGCTCTCGCTATAATAATTATTGTGATTCAGCATTCACAATGTTTGTTGGCATTACCTTCCCCTTCTTTGGTGCTCTTCTTGGATTTTTCGGAGGATTTGCATTTGCTCCGACAACATACTTTGTAAGTCTCAAAAATTATTTCTTTTTTGGTTTCTAATAAATTTGGAGTGCATGATTGCATATAATAATAATACTTGACATAATGTTATTGTATAGCTTCCGTGTATTATGTGGCTTGCTATTTACAAACCAAAGAAGTTTAGCTTGTCCTGGTTCACCAACTGGGTAAGTTCAATTTTATTTGATTAGATTTTGAAGTTGAAATTTGAAACATTTATTATATTTTATCTAATTGGGCTACATTAATTGTTTTTCAGATCTGCATTATACTTGGCCTCCTTTTGATGATTTTGTCACCAATAGGTGCATTAAGACAAATCATACTTAATGCCAAGTCCTATGGTTTCTACACTTGAATTCTCGATGTCTAATACTTATTCTATAGTACTTTCATATATGGAACATAATAAATTTCAATTTTAGACTCACCTTTGTCACATCCTACATTTTACTTTTACATTTTTGTGGCTATTTTTCTCCACTAATAAGCATGTTGTGAATGATTTAAAACAAAATATCACTAATTCTCATTAGATAATAACCAAATTATTTTATGCAATTTTGATTCCTTTCACATCTTTGCAATCATTATTTCTTTACAGAATGAATGAGCTTAAGAATAGAACTCACATAAGTTATGTATGATTTTCATCAATCCTCCAACTTGTGATAAAGTCATCAAACATAGATCAAACACAATGCAAACCATAGTCAATCAATGAAGGGTTAAACAAAAACAATTTAGAGAAGAGTATTTAAAATGATAACCAAAATCAAACATACATGATGACAACACCAAGACAAGTTGAATCTCCATGATTTGCAGATTACTAGCCATGATGGTAGCTGAAAATTGGATTGAAAATTAAATAAGTAATTAATTGATTTTATCATAACAATTTTTACTATATCAGAATTCACTAACATTTTTAATTTATAAAGTATGTTATTTAATTGTAAATCCTCAAAATAAAAATTTCAAAATAGACAAAAAAAAAAGGTAATAGCTATAAATATGTTTAATTGTAATTTTTGTCACTCTATTTTTATTTTTATTTTTGGTTTTGGTCACTCTAATATAAAATTTAAGTTTTTATTTTTTTTTTATAGATTTTAATCTCTTTCTAATTTGATATCAAATTCTAAGCGTAACGAGATGTAATTGCCACATCTACAAAATTTAAATTCACATCACTTAAATTGATAAATTCTTATATACTTACCTTAAAATATTCTATTGTATACCTTAAAATGTTTATTATCTCATTATTATCGGTAATAATTTGGTAATAACTAGATATATGACCCGTTAGCACGAGATTGACTTGAATTTTTACCGTAAATATCATTTTAAATATTAAATATATTTTAGTAAATATAATTACATATAATTTATACTAATTATAATAATGATAATAACAATAATAATAATAATAATAATAATAATAATAATAATCATAATAATAATAATAATAATAATAATAATAATAATAATAATAATAATAATAAATATTATGAATTTATACTATATATTTTTTTGTGAAATTTTATAAATCAAAGTTACAACATAAAAATCAATAACATTCAAAAGTCATAGATACATATATAATCTTGAGGATTTTGTCATATATATCATAAAAATTAACAAAAAATTTATTTGACAGTTTTTAAAAAAAATATTTTGTAGTTACATATTGAATTATATAAAATATTATATTATATAAAATGTAGAGATATAATTATATTATTTTTAATTTTATTTTTATTCTTATTATTATTTGTATAGTATCAATTTAATATATTTGATCATTATATATATATATATATATATATATATATATATATATATATATATATATATATATATATATATATATATATATATATATATATATATATATATATATATATATATATATATATATATATATATATATATATATATATATCAATTAAAACCGTTAAATTAATGAAAATCAAGGAAATTTCTCTGGCCACCTCCCAACCTTCTAGTCCACCTATGGTGAAAAACCCAGATTACCCCTGACTTTGGAAATGCATTTCCGAAATGCAAGAAAAAGGTGTTTTCGGAGATGCATCTCCGAAAGCGCCTTTTTTTAAAAAATTTGACTTATTTCGGAAATGCACTTCCGAAAACACCATTTCGGAAGTTCATTTCCGAAATATTGCGCGTTTTGCAGATTAAGCAAAATAGCCCCCCTCCCCCCAAATCATTTACCCTAAACCAATATCAAACTCAACTCCTCTGAAATTTTCTGCTAACACACTTCCAAGGCTGCATCAAAGCTCCAATCACATTGCTATACTACATTCAAAAGCCCTCAAATCACTCAATTTGTAAGTTTTATATTTGTTAGATCCATATTTCAAATGCATGTTAGGGCCGGGGACGCCGTGTGTGAGTTCCCGTGGACGTGGGAGAGGGTACCTCTTCATCTGGATCTAGGAGTCGGCTGGCTCGGGTATCTTCTTCCCACCAGCGAGAGGAGGAGGAGGAGGAGGTGGCAGTTCCATACCTTGAGCCGGAGGGGGTACCGGATGTTGACCCTCCACCTGGGGAGGAGGATGAGCAGGAGGACAGCTACCCGGGAGGGCCCATTGACACTTTCGTGCTGATATCCTACCGCGACCACGTCGCTAGGCGTATCTGGGAGGGAGAGGTATTTTTTTTTAATTTAACCGTTTATAATTTAGACGTTTATTCGATATTTTCTTAACGGTCTATTTAACATATACTTTTATTTGTTTTTTTTGTAACAGGAGAGAGATCCTTTGAAAATGGTGAACCATACCCGAAAGATTTTCAGTCTGTTTAAACCAGCAGCTGAGTGGTTTAACGACGCGGTGCGAGGTTCAGGGCTTAGCGGGCTCTGCATGACGGGGTACACCACCTTCAGCCACGGCATGCAAGGGGCATTTGTGGAGCGCTGGCACAAGGAGACGTCTTCTTTCCACTTGCCGGTTGGGGAGACGACGATCACCTTGCATGATGTGGAGTGTCTTCTCCACCTGCCCATCAGGGGGCCGCTGTTGACCCACTCCCGGATCCAGAGGGTCGAGGCCAGTCAGTGGATGGCGCTCTATTTGGGCATGGAGCCCGAAGTTGCTGACTTTGAGTGCGCCACGACATCTGGGCCTCATATCCAGTTCACCATACTGAGCCGCTATTTCGAGCACCACCTGGACGCGGCGGTCGATGCCCAAGTCGCGGGTGACGATCTATTCACACAGTATCACTGCGACTGCGCTCTCCGGTGCTGGTACATGCATGTGGTAGGCGCTGCATGCTTTGTGGAAAAGAGTGCAAGGTACGTCGATGTGACCTACCTCCGCTACTTCATGGACCTAGATACCGTTCACCAGTGGAACTGGGGGGCAGCTACTCTGGCATACCTCTACCAGAAGCTGAATGAGGCCTCCAACTGGAGGACGAGGCAGTTGGTTGGATCCTGCACACTACTCACGGTACGTTTCATTTTAATTGGTTCGTATTTATTTATGTTTCGTATTTGTGTTTCGTATTTACTTATGTTTCGTATTTATTTATGTTTTAGAGCTGGATCATCTCCTACTTCTCCCGCATCCACGGTTTCCACATCAATCCTGCGTACGTTCACGCCATGCCCAGGGCCGCCAGATACGTTCTCCAGAGGGGGAACAATGCGGTGGGACCATACCGTGGGTATCTAGACCGCACGATGCACGACGACATCACCTGGAGGCCGTTCAGCGACTACACTCAGATTGTCCCCTTTGACGGCATATCTCTATATTCTGGCTGGTTGGCATGCGGGACTACCATCATGGTCCGGTATCTCCCTGAGCGGTGCATGCGGCAGTTCGAATTCGTGCAGATGATACCCAGGTCACCCTTCGAGGCTGCTCCCGACACAATGACCAGAGTGCAGCTCACTTCCATGTGGGCCGATTGGGAGCATCATGTGGTACCGGAGGAGTACCGTCTCATGCGGGTCACCCAGGACTGGCACAGTGTGAAGGGGTACGTTACATGGTTCTACCGGGTGTCTCATCCTCTGCTGACACCCAACACTCCTAGACTAGCACACGAGGAGATCCTGGAGAACCAGCAGGATCCAAGGGTTGATATTTCTTTCTCTCATCTCTCAAATGGTTTATTAAAAATTGTCCAACAAAATCTTATTCTCAAGGAAATTTCATCCTCTACAACTTTAATGTTGGGCCCAAGTTCAAGAAATGCACCATTTGAATGATACAACCTAATACATTACAGGTCCTTTTGAAAGTCAATAAAAAGACATTTTTTCTCAAAGGATGGTAAATGAACATGGTAAAATAAATAAAGGTGAAACCAAAAGGAGCTTTTATAGGACTCTTTGAGATTTCTAAAAAGTATAAGAACACCTTCATATGATTAAAAATGAGAGAGATATGCTTGGTACAAGTTGGTCGATTTTCAAGAAAAAGGCAAAACCCCAATTGGCAAATTTCCAACTTTTAAGCAACGGGCTTATATTTTTGAGTTTTCCACGTGATACTAAGCCCAAAAGGGGTCCATTGGTCAAATATAATTATTTTTGTGATATTTTTTTATTTATATTTGATTTTATTCAATTAAGTTCAAATGAAAATCAAATAAAATCCTAAAATAATTATATGATGACCATTCTTTTTTTATGGATTCAAATCAGATCAAAACCAATCCTAAGGCCAATATCAAGTTAAAATATTTAGAAAATATAATGGGATTCAAAAATAGAAAGTCTTGGTGCAAGAAAAATCAAATATTTTTTAAATCAAAATAATTGATTCCTTCCAAACTTGTTGACCTAATATATGCTCCTATATATACTAAACACGTTCATATCATTGGGGAGGGAAAAAGGAGGAGCAAAGGAATAGGGTTTAAGGTTTCCAAGAATTCAAAGAAACTAGGGCAATATCTATCTTTCATTCCAGCCATTATCAAGTGAGTCCAAGCATTGGTTTATCCTCCTGAAGTCTCCAACGGTCCATTCCAGTCCTTACACAAGCTTACCATTGCCCAGAAGTTCGTGTTTCGTTCTCACCAAAGGTAAGGTTTCTAAATTTTCGAATTCGTTGAATTCTTATTGGTGTTTGATCAAATGATAAATCACGCTTCAAGAGGTAATTCTTGAATTCTTATCGGTGTTTGATTTGTGATTAATGATTTAATCAAGATCCGTTCATCGAGATTATTCCGCTAAGAGGAATAAAAATTTGAAAACCCCCTCTTAAAATCCCAACAGTAGTATCAAAGCTTCGATTTTGATTAAATCATTAATTCGTATATAATTTAATGTGACAATAGTTATATTTTGATATAATTATAATCATATGTTTAGTTTGATTAAAATGTTTTAGTCTCATGAAATTGAACTTGAATCAATTTGATCGGCTAATTTGGTTGAGTTTTGCACTCGCCGTGAATTAATTGGTTTGTAACGAAGTACGCAGCGGAGTATGATTTGGTAGACACAAAAATATAAGGCACTTCATATGTTCTGAGTGTTGAGCATGTTATAGATCCTACTAGAATTGTGGCCCGTGATCCTATAGAATGGTCAGATCTTCTAATGGGGTTGGAAAAGATAATATGTAGTTATTTTGATGACTGTGTGATCCCTCTTTACGAGTCTCTGTTCACAAGAATAAGACTGCAATTTCCTTTTTTTGGTTTTGAGGTAGCTGTTCTGAAGCACTCAAAAGTTGCTTCTTCCTCACTTCATCTAAGATCATGGGTGTTCATAAGGGTATTTAAGTTGCGTGCCATGCATAAGTCTCGAAAACCTTCCCTTGGGTTATTCTTTGATCTGTTCAACCCAGGTACACCTCTCATGATAACTTCCCTGATCTGGGGCTTATTAGCTTCCATCACATCAATCCTTGGTTTGACAGCTTCACCCAGTGGGGTGATTTTCTAGGGCGCTTCTTACTGGTGAGGCCCCTTATGTTAGAGACCCATATCACTTGATGTTAACCAGAACGTTGATTCCTACCATACCAAGTCTAGCTTTCTTTCTTCAGATGACGTGGCGATGAAGGAGAAAATATGATTTAAGTTCCACGGGCTTGGTTACAAGGAAAGGTTCGGCTCTGGTGAGATGCCTCTCGTCTAAATGAGGAAATAGCAGATTGACACTTATGTCATTAGAGTGTAGTCAACCAGGAGGAGGGGAAAATATATTTGGTGAGAGCGAACTCTTTTTTTACATGTGTGTTTGCGTTTTATATATAACATGGAAAATATAAACAAGCTGAAGATGTTCTGCAACCTTGTAAGTGCTCAAGGCATTCAGGTCGTGGTGCCTCCTATGATAACCACTACTCCTGTTTCGACCTCTCCTCCAATCTCGACTATCGAGATTTCTGCTTCTACACTTGAGGTAAATTAAATTGTGAGTGCAATCACTTTGACCGTGGAGAAATTATTCTCGTTCCAGTTTCAACAAAGAGGGTTTGAGATGAAGATCAATGATTCCCCCAGGAAGATTGTTATGCAAAACGGTCACTTTTCATTGGGGATGATGTCTTGAGGGAGGTAACTCCCTTCATGTTGATGTCATACATCTTCTCTTCCTGACTTACTCTCACTCCTAAGGAGGATGTTGTTACTGTCTCGACATCAGATTTATCCTTTATTTAAACTCTCCCAGATGGATAGAAGATGGAACTCATCTCCGAAATTACTCATACTATGTTCAACGTTGGTTCTCTATTTTCCCTAGTTTCTGTTAGTAGGGGGTCGTATTGGCTCTAGTAAATCCTATCATGTAAAGGAACACTTGTAAAGGTAAGTGTGAAGCTAGAAATTGAGGTGCTCCACTCTCTTGGAGGAGCTTGCTACACTACAGGAGTAGGTAAAGGTTGTTGCCTATTTACAAGAGGAGGAGAAAATCCACAACTCTTCTTCTACTCTAGCTACTCGGGTAACTAAGATAGAGGGTGCCCTAAAAGTGGCGAAGAAGTAGTATTAATATGCTTCTGATGTTGTTAAGGAGAATGCTCGTAAGGTGGAGGAGCATCAGAAAACTCTTCGAGAATTTGAGGCTCATTCTGAGACCTTGAGAGCTCTTAAAGACAAGGTGACCGGTCTGAGGTAGACGCTTTATAATTCCCTTCAGAGGGCCATGCAGATCGTGTTTGGGGATCGTGACCAAGTCATGGAGCAGGCGGCGAAGTTCTACCCTATTGCCATAATTTTGATTAAGTCGCTAAAACCATTTTAGGCTTCTCCAAGAGTGACTCAAGAGGGAGGTCCTGATACCTCGGCTCCAGAAGCTTCAACTTGATTTTATTTTTCTTTTGTATCATTTTATTTCCTACAAAGTTTCCCAGGATTTTTCTTATTGGATTTAATAATTATTAATATTTATGAGAATGCTTCTACCTCAATAATTTAGGTATCATTTAACTTAACGCTTTGCACTTGGCTTCATTTTATTATTGTCGTTATGTTGCGCCTTTGGTTATATGAGATTTGATGTAAGGTCGGGGATTTCTTGTTATCCCTGCAATGCAAAGTTTATCTGTCTCAGAAGTACCGCCGATTTTCATAAAGGTAGCCTAGAGTCTGCTTGAACCTTTGCCCCGTACAGAGGGAATTGGGCAATAGAGAAAATCCATGTGTTTATTGATCACATTGTAGAAAATGAAATATGCTTATGCTCGTATGAAGGTTACTGTCAAATGCATCCCTCGAACGACATAGAATTCTACTCTGGATGTTGGTTTATGGGTCGCACCTGGTGTATCCACATCTACCTGAGTGAGTCGTGTGCCAATTTGGGTTTCTTCAGATTATCGTAAGACCTCCCTCTGTGTCTGCTCCTCTGATCACCCGCTACAAAGATATTGATGTCATACTCGATGATTTCTATAAGCATCTAGTACTATATGAAGCACGCAATGTGCCAGCTCCTCATCCACGGGCTTATGCACAAGGCTACACCTAATGGTTCTATCGAGTGTCATATCCTTACATTACACCAGATATCATGGGAGCACCACCTAGATCATCTTATCAAGATATATTGGAAAAGGTTCGGGCTATGGATGACCACACAACTAATTTGTTGTCAGAATGTCAACATATTTCGACCATTGCGAGAGATGCATAGAGAGGGAGAGGAAATTTTGTGCAAGGCAGTTCTGGTATAGCCGCCTTACAGACCAGCTTACTTGAGGCACGAAATGCCATGGAGCATAGGCGACAGAGGAGAAACATGAGGGTTAGAAATACACATTAGTCTAATTTTATTTGTATTTTGGTAATAGTTGTATTTTCTGGAAAAAATATGTATCGTTGGAACATTTTCGATTAATTGATATTTGGCATCCTTGAATTACATTAGTAGAATTTATATGGTGTTAATACATCCTTAGGGTAAATAATCTAAAAATATCAATTTGGGATACTGGCTACCAAGCAAAAAACGCCCAAATGCTTTTAGGGGTTATTCTAAAGATGTATCTACATAATCACTCCGAAAAAATTACGGAGATGCATCTCTAGGCCATTTTTTTGACAAATTTGTGGTGGATGGTTCACTTGTGAAGTACAAAGTACTTTCAAGGGTTAATCCGAATATGCATCTACAAAAAATTTCTGGGGTGGTTCCTTAGATTCGTATTCGGGCCATTTTTTTTTTTTGAAAAATATGAGGTGGATGTCTCACTTATAAAGCGTTGTATATATTTTAGGTGCGTCCAAAGATGCATTTCTAAATTATGAAAAAGACAAATTTGGGTTTTCAGTGTGTTCATCTGCACCCTATGAGATGGATAAAGTAATGGCCTTACTTTATAAAGCATAAAAGATCCATCAATGAAGGTTCAACATATAATTGCCTCATAAGAGAATAAGGATCCTTCATTGAAGGTCAAACGTATAATTGTCCCATTAGAGAAAAATATCTTTCAATGAAGGTCAAATATATAATTTTCTCATAGAGCGTCAAATGTTCCACCAATAAAGGTCTATGATATAATTGTCTCGTAGGGCAGCCAGAATCCTTCAAAAAAGGTTGAAGAATCAAACATATAATTGTCTCGTATGACATAAATGATTTTTTATTGAAAATCCATCATATAATTGTTTCATAGGGTAGTAAAGATCCTTCAATGAAGGTCCTAATTGCTTCAGAAAGGAACAAGGATTTTTCAATTAAAATGCAACTTATGGCAAAGATCCTTAATTGAAGGTTAAACCTATAACTATTCTTTAATTTTTTTTTTTTAATTTCTAATCTGATAATATTAAAAAAAAATTAATAATAAGTCAATATTCCATGACTTTTTTATCAAGATTATCCGACCTTGTGGGATAAATAAAAATATTTCTTTTATATTTTTTTTGACACCCCACCCCTGGCTGTAGCTAAATACTAAACACTACCATTTTTTAATGCATAGTAAAAATAATTTAATAGAGTTGTTGGAAGCTATTTACTCATACTAGTACTTAGACCCGTGCGAGGCACGGGTTAAATATTTTCTAAGTAAAAAATTTTATTTTAAAAATACTTATAATTTATAAATTTTGTAAGATTATTATTGTATAGATAGAATGTCATTGTTATTAATAATATATATATATATATATATATATATATATATATATATATATATATATATATATATATATATATATATATATATATATATAATTAAAAAAATTTATTTTAAAAATACTTATAATTTACAATTTAAAATGTAAAAATTTTAATTGTTAATATATATATATAGAGAAAAGAAGTCATGCACTAACAGTGTAAAATAATTTTACACTATCAACCAATCACAACCCTGCATCCAATTACACCCCACTTTTATTTTAAAAAACTTTTAATGATATGACATTTTATTGATTTTTTATTGGTTCTGTAAAATAACTTTACACTGACAGTGTATGAATATTTTATATATATATATATATATATATATATATATATATATATATATATATATATATATATATATATATATATATATATATATATATATATATATATATATATATATTGTATTAATTAAAAAAATTAATCTATTATCTATAAACCAATATTTTATATAGATAATACAAAATAACAAATAGATATTTAAGGATAAAAATTTGTTTTTTTTTCATAATTAAATATCTAATTATGTATATTTAAATTTGTTTTGTTTTGCAGAAATATTATGAATGTAAGCAATTATAAATTGTACACTTCTTTAAAACTGAATTATATATAAAAATGTAATTGATTTAGTTGAACAATTTATAAATTTAATTTATTATTTAAATTATAATTAATTATACTATACAAATTAACCATAATTTTGAATCTAATGTAAAATAAATATTTAAAGAAACAATTGGGTAAAAAAAATAATTGTGTAAGAAATTATACATTAAAATTACAACAATCCAAAGTGTGGTCTTGAGGAAAGCACCAGTAAGAAATTATAACAATATAAAGTGTCGTCTTGAGGAAAGCACCATTAAAATTACAATGACAATAGAGATTTGTGAATCCATCACCCAGTCAATCTACAACTCAAACCTCTGACATACTCCAGTCTTGGTGAATTTAACCTGCAACATTTGTAACATTGCGCATTACACATTTATTACCACAAAAATTGAATAATCCTGTGATATGGCATTTTAGGAAGGAAATGTATGTTCATGTTACTGTTATGTATGGTATAAAGGTATGAACACTTCTGTTAGATGAAAAAAATACTTCTTATTATACTTATTTATCATACATAACAGCCCCCTTCTGTTTATAATTGTCTAATAGTTAGCTTTCACGGGTTTCCCATCTAAATAACCATTCAATAACTCCTGGATAGCCAACTATTCTTTTTCCTATTTAATCTTGATACAACCCACACATAACTAATTAACAACTCTAATTACATAATACACACATCTGCAGTAACTGACTCAAATCAGTTTTGAAAGTTTTGACCTTTCCTCTTGTATTGTTACTTAATGAGATAACACCAAGTCAAGAGTTTATTAATACATTTATTTACATAGAATCTTATATTATGAATTATCATTGGCATTCAATAAAATCAAACCAACTTAAAGTGAATGAATTCAAGAGATAATTATTACTTTTTCCCTTGTCTTCCTCATTTTATATTGTGTTCTAAATTCCTTCAAATATAATCCACGACAGAACTAATTGTTCGTGACATGATAGACAATAGAATTTTAGCAACATGTTGTTTTCCACTATATGCGATTGACACCACGCTTAAAGATATCATGCTCCAAAAGCAATTTCAGGTTTCATACATAGAAATATTATTCATTGTACATTTGTATTAAAATAATCAAAATCACAAACTTGCTCAAATATCACAACCATGAATGATGCAGCCGACGAATCGATGTCGTACTATTTTTAATGACTTCAGATCAACACTTTCTATACTACACCAGCACCAAATGTTATGCCATCCTCTCTCAAACCAAATTCTTGCCCTGTAAAGGGGATACTCCATAAGCTGAGAACAATTATGTGTAGTCGTGCAACAAAACCATAACTCTCAATATAGATGTCTACATCATTGTGCTGCCCTGGATATGTTAAATCCACATTCTTACTCGTGTCAAACAACTTGTTATCCATCTTAAAGTGCACCATATCATCTTCACATTGCTTCACCAGTGGCATCACGGTATGGAAAAAGGAAAAAAAATACAATTCTATACCTTGTAAATATAATGGATTTTATGATCTACAATGTAACTCAATGTTTGCTTACCGCTTCTATGAAATTCCGATTTGTGAAGTGTTGTTCGTTTTTTATTTGTACATGATCCAATTACAGCCAGACACCTAATCAAAATTCAGAAATATCCAAGCAAACCGAAATATCCATTCTACCACAACAACAATTTGGACCGAGCCTGCATCACAAAGTCAGAACTGACTCAATGAACCAATATCCATTCTACCACAACAACAATTTGGACTGAGCCTGCATCACAAAGTCACAATTGACTCAATGAATCAATCTGTTCCTGCAATTTGGACGGAACCTGCATCACAAAGTCAGAACTGATTCAATAAACCAATCTGCACCTGAAGAAGTGCAATGATACATGGAAGACACCAGCAAATAGTGATACCAATTATTTTGTCATAAGCATTCAACTAAAATAAGTAAATATCAGTTGACTTGCCAAAAAACTAAGAAATCAAAATGAAAACATGTTTGAACAATTTGAATGAGATAGTGAAAGAGGACAGACCAGTAAAGCTAAGGAGAATCTTGGGATAAAGTTTTACCACCAGCTGATACCCAGTAGAATCCAATAATCCACCAAATAAATGACAACATAGTATTGGCTGATTCCAAATGCTTTGCAACACTGCCGAGAAAAATGGCAATATAAAACATTGAAAGCTTGTTAAACATTGATAGCTTCCATATAGGCTCTGCCTGAAAAACTTCATCTGATACCAATGCTCTGAAATCAGCATCACTAATCCTCTAATATACAAAACAAAAGCAAGTTATCAGAACATATCCAACAGTTATAGAACTCAATATTCGTCGATTTTATACGAACAAAAAGGAGAGGGATAGTCACTACTGGTTTCATTTATTATTGGTCATATTAATTTATTTATTTAAATATACAACTTATCAAAAGACAATTAAACTCAATTCGTTGATCGAGTCAACAAAATGGAATAGAATAAAATCATCAGTTCTTATATACCTTCTTTTGCTAAGACACAGCTTTGAAACGCCAAAACAAACTCTCAACTTGGTTGTCTTTAAGCTCGTATCCAAGCTGAAACAATAGAGAGTAACTCATAAAACTGAAGAAACTATTCCAAAGACCGTTAGCCACAATAAAAATATATGTATACCTCTTCAAGTCGCTTTCTCAGAGCATGGCGTCCGCCGCATCATTAGGAGCGCGAGTATTTGTTTGGAGATAGAGAGGAACAACAATGAGGATTTGATTGGATTATCTTTACCTATAACCTGCTGAATTTTAGGACCAAATACTTCAACCTTAAAAAACATAACAAAAACAGTTTCAATTTATAAAAAAATAAACAAATCATTTTTGAAATAAAAAACCCTAACAACTAAAGGACAACCAAGAACAACAGTTAAACAAATTGATTTCAAAATAAAAAAACCCTAGCAACTATTCTCGCTCTGATTTCGATCCATGCTTTTCTCTCCTCTTCGGCTCCAAGTGCATACAACTTTGTTGACACGCATTTACACTGTTGTTTATCCATGGTGGTAGTAGTAGTTAGCTTCTCTAATCAACAAAGAGAACAAAAAACAAATCATGATAATCCGAATACGAATCGGAGAAGATGATGTTTTGTTTGGTGGGTGTGATTTGGAGAGGGAGAAGAGGTGAAATGGATTGTTTCTTCCTCTTCTCCAAATCGATTTTGGTGAAGGTGGTTTTGGTTGTTTCCAAGGCACAAAATCGATTGCCCAATGATCTAAGCAGTAAATACTTTGCGCATAGGGGTGTTTCAGATTCCCAATTGAATAATGATAACAAATAAATATAACTAAAGAAATAAAAAAAATATAAAATATAAAGAAGTAATTGAAGTTACTATAAATAGAATGTGAAGAAATTGTGAGAATGCATAATGGAGTGACACTTGGCAAACTTGCCAAAGTACTCCTTTTGCTTTATTATATTAAACTAGTAAGATACCCGTGCTTCCGCACGGGTAAATTTATTTAATATTGTATGAAATTAATTAGATACATATAAATTTTTAATAAATGATTTAATTACAAATGAAAAATATTATTTAAATTTAATCATATTAAATAGTTATATAAAAAAAGAATCTGGAAGATGAGATTAAAAAAATGAAATTTTAACATTTAAAAATAAAAATTATCTCTCAATTTATAGTAATTGTTGATTAAAATAAAATAGATACTTTGTTGATAATGACCCGTGAAATAAAAAATTTATTTGATCCGATATAAAATATATTTAAATACAAATGTAAAATAAAAATAATCATATGAATTTAATTGTATTAAATAATCTTTAAAAAAAATCGTGAAATGAAGAAAAGAAAAAAAAATAAAAATAAGGATATCATCTCTCTAATAAAAACAATGATGGATTAAAATAAAATAAGTGTTATGTTGATAGTGACCCGTGATATTACAATATTTTTAATTTTATTAAAATTAAAAGATAAATTATTTTTTAGAGTTGATACATAAATAGAGAAAACAATTAAAATGAAAGTAAGAAAGTGTGGGAAGAAAATTTGAGAGAAATTTGAAATTTTCATTAAGAAAGAGAAAGTGTGTAATGATCGATTAAAATAAATTAAATATTGTATTGATAGTGACCCGTGAGATAAATAAATATTTAATTTTATTAAAGTTAAATAAAATAGATTATTAATAATTTTTGTGATTAAATGAAAAAAATTAAAATGAAAGTAAGAAATTGTGGGAAAATGAAATGTGAAAGAAATTTGAAAATTTAAGTAAGAGAGAAAAGAAGTGTGTTGGGGAGAAAAAGTTGGTTATTGAAAAGTTAAAAAGTTGGACCAATGAGAGACTGACAATTGGCGCTTGGTTATTGAAAGGTTGAAAAAGTGATATGTGATTTTGTTAATTACAGAATTGCCCTTTTTTATTTGTAAAGAAATTTTTAACTAAGGGCATAATAGTAAGATTGGTCAATCTTTTATTATTTGTTTGTATTTGTTTGTATAGTAGATGATTCACCACATTATTTGACTTAATTTTCAGGACAAGCAGTTGGTAAAATAATCCGGGAATGGGAGCTGAAAGTGATAAGGCTACATAACTTTATGGACTTTACCGATCAATTGCAAATATTTGGTCATAAGAAAATAAAAGTTCCAAAATATTCAAAGTTCTGGGACATCAACATACACCGAAAAACTTGGATGCAACGGAAAGATGGTCAAGTATGGATGGCTATTCGTGGTTGACTGACTATGAATAGTAAAGTGGACACATTTCTCTACCTCTAAGTCTTCGTGGTGATATATAAGCTTTCACAAAGAACAATTAATATTTCTCCATTTGATTGAAACTTATGACTATGATATATCGTGTGGGTTGTTTGGTTGGAGTAATACAAGTTGCAAATTATTAAGATAATAATAATGCCTTCAACATTTTGACTTTAATATGGTCTTTATTTCATGGATATAAATGTTATTTTCCGGAATGTGATATTGAAATTCACATGTTCCTTTATTTGTTTCAAGTTTAGATAAATTATTTTTGGATATTTTCTATTCTAAAAAATATGTTTTGCTTATGAATTTTTTCATTTTTATTCTCATGTCAAATGATGAAAATCTTATATTTTCATAAAAATATAAAATAACCAACTATAACCCCTCAATCTCATATTATCTAAACACATTTATTTTTTAATTTTTAAAATTTAATTAAAACAAAATCTAAAAATGTTCCTGAAAACTTTATTCATTTGTCAAACAAACACTCCCTGAATGTATTGTGAGTAATATATTTTATAACATTGACGAATATTTTGCTAAGGTTTTCACTAGGCCGAAAAAGAGTAGAGTTGAACTTGTTCTAACACAGTTCAACTCGATATTAATTGGTTCGGTTCAAAATTTAGTTTGAGCTCGACTCGATTTTTTTTACTCAAATTGGATTTATTATAAATTCCCGAACTAGTTCATTCAACTCGTGAGGTTCATCTTGTTATGTTCAACTTGGTTGCTTTACAGATTTAAAAGCTATTTTTTTTAAAAAAAACACTTTTTTATTGAGATGGATTTTTTCTGAGATTTAAAATAAATTAGAAGAGCATTATCTAAAAATTATAAATGAGCCTAAAGGCTTTGTTTGAAAAATATAATATTAATAAATAATACATATTTAAAGTTTAAATAAAATAAATTATAAAAAATATAAAAGGTAAATGCTACAAAATTTTAAAAAGAATTATTTTCTTAATTAGAAGATATATGTTTTTTCTTTATTTAAAGATATTTTTCTATGATGTTGATTTTCTTAAAAGATATTATATATATTTTTTTAAATTAAAACAAATTTAGAAGATATCTTTTATTTTCTTAGATTTAAAGAAATTTAGAAGTTTTTTTTTTTTTTAAATTAGAGGATATATGTTGATTTTAAATTATTTTCTTAAAAAAATTATTTATATGATATTGATGGTATTTATATAACTATTTTTAAAAATATTTTGTTCACTTGAGAATATAAATGATAAATTAAAATCATTAGATTAGACTAAGATTTGGAGTGAATCTTTAAACATACTCTTAGAGTCAATATAATTCTTCTCACATATAATCGAATTGACTCATGAACCTAACGAGTTGGACTATGTATACTTCAAGTTCAGCTCATTTAGTTATGAGAGATTTTTTTAATTTTTCGACTTTTCGCCCTTTCTGTGTTTCGTCTATTTTGGTCCCTCTTTCACCCAAGATGCTTATTAAGATTTGGAAACAGTATAAATGTAATATCAAAGCATAAAATATGGTAAAGTGAAGGAAAATCGAATAGAAACGGTGAAATAGCAAAGAAAAACACTTAGTAAAAGTAATGCGGAAATCACTTATCAGTCCAACTCCGATCAACAAAGATCTGGTAGTTGTATTATACTAGATCAAAAATTGTCTCTAGAAGTCTATTGCCTATTAGGTATTTGGTAAGAGCTTTCATCAACGACAACAATTGTTGCTATCATTGGTAGATTTGTATTTGTGATTCTCGGGACTTTCTTATTCCTTGAATGCCTTCATGCACTTAGATCTTCGTTTATCAACTCACTCTAAAATTTCCATATGGAAGAAGTGTTTTAATGATGGATCTCCGTTGAATGTAACTGCATTGTGGATCTTGAAGGATAGAAAAACACTTAGAAAGGGGGGGTTTGAATAAGTGTAGCTTTAAAACTTGTAAGATAAAAACAATTTGCACAATGATTTTTATCCTGGTCCGTTGTTAACTAAACTACTCCAGTCCACCCCCTTGGAGTGATTTACCTCACCTGAGGATTTAATCCACTAATCACACAAGATTACAATGGTTTTCCACTTAGATAACCTCTAAGTCTTCTAGAGTATTCTGATCACAACCTGATCACTCTAGGAACAAACTGCTTAGATACCCTCTAAGACTTTCTAGAGTATACTGATCACAACCTGATCACTCTAGTTCTTACAAATTAATGTAAACAAATTCTTATAAGAGTTACAATGCTTCTTAATAAGCTATTATCACAACTGTGATTTTTCTCTTAAGTTTAAGCTCAATCTCACTAAGATATTACAACAGCAATGTAGTGAGGTTGAAGATGAAGTTTGAGAGCTTTTTGAATTTGACAGCGTTTTTGTAAGTTTGCGCAAAGTGTTGTATTCAGCTTCTCTTCAGAACTTCTATTTATAGGCGTTTGAGAAGATGACCGTTGGGAGCATTTAATGCTTTGCGTGATTCGTACAACATTGCATTTAATGTTTCACTCTTTTGTCAACTACCTCGAGCCTTGCTTTCGCTGTGTCTACTGACGTTGCCTTTAATAGCTTCTAACGATCCTTTTGTCAGTCAGCGTAGCCTGCCATCTTGTACTTGCTTCTGATCTGATGTTTGTGCAAACAAAGTTTGAATATCATCAGAGTCAAACAGCTTGGTGCAGAGCATCTTCTTGTCTTCTGACCTTGAAGTGCTTCTTAGCGTGATACCATGAGAACTTCAGTGCTTCTGCTTCTGATCTCAAGTTCTTCTGATGCTTCTATAGACCATGTTCTGATTCTGCTTGACCATCTTCTGATGTCTTGCCAGAGCATGTTCTGATGTTGCATGCTGAACCTTCTGAGTCAGTGCTACTTGCGCTGATTTTGTGCATACTCTTTATGTGATTCCTGAAATAGAAATTGCATAGAATTAGAGTACCACATTATCTCATACAAAATTCATATACATTGTTATCATCAAAACTAAGAATATTGATCAGAACAAATCTTGTTCTAACAATCTCCCCCTTTTTGATGATGACAAAAACATATATAAATGATATGAATTTGCAATCAGAATATCAGACGGCTAAAGACAATTACACAGTTATAGCATAAGCATATAAACATAATGTGTGAATATGTCTCCCCCTGAGATTAACAATCTCCCCCTGAGATAAATAATCTCCCCCTGATATAAATACTGAAAGAAATTTATAAATAAAGGACTTCCCTGAGTATTTTCCATTTCAGTTGAGACGATCACATATGCTTAGATCTTCAGAGCATTCATAGCTTCTGATTCTTGCTTCCAAAGGACAGCTTCAGAGCCTTGAATTTCTTCTTGAATCATTGCATGCTAGATTGTATCAAAACATTGTTGAATGTACCAGAGCATCATCAGAGCATCTCTACATCCTGAAATGTTACAGAACAAGCTAAACGACAACAGTCAGAGCATGAATGAATCAGAACATAAAATATGTATCGGAACATATAATATGTATCAGAGCAAAAAAATAATAATGTTTCAGAGCATATTTAGAACTAAAACATGCATTAGAACATATAAGGAATAAGAATGTGTTAGAGCATATTCTATCATCAGAATATCAGAACATTCTTCCTTCTTGCTTCTGATCTTGAAGCTTTACAGCACTTAGCTTGCTTCAATTTCCATGAGCTTGATTCTATACAGAATTGCTTTTCCCCATGTCTTTGCTTCTTATGTTGAGCTTTTAAGAAGATCTTCACTTCCTGCAAAACACTCAAAGACACATGATCGGAAAATTAGCAAGTGTACTATTTTTCATCAATGTAGTTTTAAAAAGAGGTTTATACCCAATATCGAACTCGCGGACTGCGTAGGAAATACAAGTTTCACAATTATTCAATTGGACAAAATATCATGGGGTTTGTTTGTTTGTAAAGAAATTATATTAATTATAACTAATAAAAGCAAAAGTAAAATAATGGTTCTTGACAATATGAGAAAGCATGCTAGGTTAGGTGTTTAAATTGCCGCGCAATGAACTTTATTCCCCAATTTATGAAATACAGTTATAATGAGCTACTACCGAATCTCAAGAGTTGTTTTCCTTAATTCCTTAACGGAAAACCTTTGATGTTTATCTTTAATCCTAATTCCTTAGCTATTAAAAATAACAACAAGTGCTATAATAATGAATATCAAGAATTAAACGGTTACTACGGTTAAATCCTCATTCCTAAGCAATTTTTACCGAAGAATTATTGTGCAAAATGCGTTGAGTGGTTTGTCCGACCTAAACCTCAACCGTAAATCCGAAAACTATTTGTCCGATAGAAAAGGCATTAAAAACTTTGCACAATGAAGATAAACTCATTAAAACTTGAATAACATAAATTGATAGAAATTTGGTTCATAACAATGGCAATTCAGGGACACCCCCCTAGCATTGGGGGGTTTAGCTACTCATAGTAATATTCAAAGAATTTAAAAGAAAGATGATAGACATTACAAAAATTAGGGAAGACTTTGATCTTCAATTGCGATTGCCGTTGAAAATCTCCGTTCTTCGAAACCCTTGATAGCTTCCCTTCTTCACCGTAGAATTCTTCAATATGATCCAAGATAATCTCCAAAAAACTCTCAAACTAGGACTAAGTAGTGTTAGGTTACATTCCATTCATGTAAAAAGTCGAAAACGCCCTTAATGAGACTTGAAATAATGAAACAGCTAAAAAACACAATTTCTGGCCGCAACAGCTGACACGGCCGTGTCCCACGACACTGGCGCCCGTGTCAGCCTCTGGTTTCTCTCCAAACAGCATTTTTTCATGTATCAGCTGACACGGCCGTGTCCCACGACACTGGCGCCCGTGTCAGCCTCTGTTTGCTCCCAACAGCTTTTTTTCTTCTTTTTCAGCTGACATGGCCATGTCCCACGACACTGGCGCCCGCGTCAGCTACTTTCTTTGCCTTTTTGGCTTCGTTTTCTTCTGTTCTCGTCCCATTTTTTCGGCGATTCTTCCTTACACCTGAAATAACCAATAACTACCAACAAAGTGATTAAAAGTAACTATTCTACTAAAAATTACCACTAACAATTAGATTAACAAAACATGAAATAACTACTTAAAACAACGAACAAACCATTCACAGTGTTACCGAAATGACCGATTTTTACTAAATAATTTGCGGAGTATAAGTGAAATTGGTGACCGATCACAACCCCAAACTTAGGTCGTTGCTTGTCCTCAAGCAATGCCTGAGAATTCAAACAAAGGTCACCCCTAAATTTATGCTTCCACAATACAACCGTGTTTTTCACAACTCGACTTCCACCCTTCCGGTCAATCATGCTAGCTTTTACTCCCCGAATTTTCCGCTCCACTTTCACATTAAAATTCTCCTTCACCTGTAAGATTTTTCACACTTCTCACCAAGTCTCTCACGGTTAAAAGCAATTCACTCATAAATCACGATATGCAATATCAACTTTTAAATTTGAACAAATTCTACTTTCATACACAAACACTTTGCACACACTTTTTGAGGTCTTTGGGTTGTAACGGGGCTTAGGACAGGTGGGATAACCAAGGAAACGGATACACAAAGGTTTTGGGGGCTCGGCAATCATGTTGTCTTTCTAGTCATTGTGCCTATTTTAATACGACGGGGTTTAACATTGACTCTTTAACTTCACTCAATTTTCAAGTGTTTCAAATGTAACCAAATCGTTTAGCCGGGACAAGTGTGTTTTTATGAGTTCTATATTTTTTCTTTCTACTTTTTTTTTTCTCGGAGCATTCAAGAGTCTCCATATTTTTTTTTCACACTTGCCCTTTTCGTATAAGGTTCACCACCCCAAACTTAGAACTTTGCACAATTTCTACATCCACAACGTTTATGGCGAGCACTTGTAAAAGGGATTTTTTTTTTTGGCCAAGGGGTAATATATGCGGTTTAAAAAAAACAAACAAGGGATACAAGCTCAAAGGGGTTTGCAATGGGTAAAAATAAATAAGGGACGGCTAGAAAGGCTCAAGGGGAAACAGAAAAAACGTGCCTCAGTGTGTGTTATCATGTAGTGTCATATGAGTAGAACTTACGCAAATTCAAAGTGATAAAGTCATACCTGACTACTCTCTCATGATGATAAATTTATGGCTTTTTATGATCTCACCATGTTGGGCATAGCTTACAGGATCCCGAGTGCTTATTGTGTAATGTCCCTTCTTTTCCGGTTCGTATGTACCAGCTTTCAATCTCAGACCGGTCTCATCAAGTTGCGTCCAACTACTTCTTTCGGTTGTATCAACTTTCAGGGATGCCTTTTGGTGCAAGATTGGGTTGTCTCGTTCATCCTTTCCTTACTACTCCATCAATCATCCAATAAAGCACATCAATCTATAACACTGGAAGGTCAACATTAAACAGAAATAACTAAAACAAACAAGAATAACTGAAACTAAAAACTGAAAGCAATAAAACCCCCCCACACTTGAACCAAACATTGACCTCAATGTTTAAATTCAAGATAGTGAGGGTGAACTCACAGAGGGTATTGTGACTCCAGCTGCCGCTTCCTAGCTTTCACCGAAGAGACCCTTTTTTTTATTTTCTGAAAACAAAACAAAAAGTAAACTGCATTATTAAAACCGTGGGTTGCCTCCCACAAAGCGCTTCGTTTAACGTCGCATGGCTCGACGATCCATTCCCTTCTATTATGGGGGATACTTCCTCTTCCACACCATTTTGCTTGTCCTTTCCGCAACCCAGAACTCATCTAGATTTAAAGGATGGAACACTTTGTGCCTCAAGTCACTTTCAACTTCCGTCTCCTTACCTTGATGTTCCTTTTTCTTTCTTTCCTTGATTTCTTTATTGGACTTTGGAGTTTTTATATGAGATGCTGCCACCTGAGAGATTTTGCTTGAGACCTTTTTTGGGGTTGGTTCCGATCTTTTGCTTTTGCCTACTATGTGGATCATTCCAACTGAAGATTGATTATCTCCACTTTCACCTTCCTTCTTGGTGTCTAACACTTTCAAAGTTATTTCTTCATCAAAAGATTTCAAAGTCAGAGTACCTTTTTCAATATCGACCTTGCACCGACTAGTGCGTAAGAAAGGTCGACCCAGAATAATAGGGGTCTCTTCATCTTCAGGGATATCCATTATTTCAAAATCAACTGGAAAAACAAATTTGTCAATTTCTACCAATACATCTTCTGCCACCCCATATGACCTCTTCATGGTGTGATCTGCAAATTTCAACTTTGTTCCTCTTTCACTCACCTTTTCAATACCGAGCTTTTTGAAGATAGATAATGGCATTAAGCTCACACTAGCACCCGAATCAATTAGAACCTTCATGAAAGTTCTGTTTTTTATCGTGCACGGTATTGTAACTGATCCAGGATCTTTCTGCTTGATTGGTATTCTCTTCTTTGGTGAGATTGCACAACATTTCTCCTTATTAACTACCCCTTCACCCCTTGTTGGTTTCTTTTTAGATATCACTTCCTTCATAAATTTCATGTACACTGGCATTTTCTCGAGTGCATCAAAGAATGGAATATTGATCTCTAACTTTTTGAAGTATGTGGCAAACTTCTCAAAGTCTTTCTCTTTTTGGTCCTTCTTTGCTACTCGAGAAGGATACAGCAACTTAACCAATGGTGTCGGCTCTTTTCTTCTTTTCTCTTCAGTTGGCTTCACAGGTTGTATCACCTCCTCTGGCACTTTCTTATTTTCACGCACTTCAAGATATACTTCAATGATATCATCATACTCAATTTCATTTTTCTTCTTCTGGTTTTGATCTCCTCAGACTTCTTGTTGAGATGACATTCACATTCTGATGCTCCCTTGGGTTTGTAACAGTTGCACTTGGTAAGGCACCTTGTGGTTGAGCATTGGCGAGTTGTTGTGCTATCTGACTCATCTGAACCTCAAGATTTTTGATGGATGCACCCGTGTTTCGAAAATTGCTCCTTGTTTCTTCTTGAAATTGGGAACTTTGAGCGGCCATCTTTTCAATGGCGATCTCCCAGTCTGCTTTTCTTGGTCCCTGTTGCTGAAATTGTTGTTGCGGTTGTTGATATGGTTGTTGCGGTGGCCGATATTGTTGTTGTTGTGGTAGACTTTGGTATGGCACAACTCCTTGTTTAGGAACATTCCCTTGTTGATCTTTCCAGGAGAAATTCGGATGATTTTTCCATCCTGGATTGTAAGTGTTGGAGTAGGGATTGTTCTGCTTCAAAAAATTGATTTCCTCCACTTGTTGAGTTGTTGCCACATAATGCATGGCAAAATGAGGTCCTCCACATATCTCACAATTTACCGCTTGAATCGGCTGAGCTGGTTGAACCTGTGCTACAGTTTGCTTCTCGAGAGCCATTTGTTTCAGTCTTCGTTCAACTTCAGCCGCAATTTGGTCTTCCATCTTAACAACTTGGTTTGACAATTTTAAATCGACTAACCCTTCAGGCTGATTAACACTGCGGTCATATAACTCCAAATGTTCATTTGCCGCGATAGCTTCAATAATCTTCTTGATCTCCGTGGCAGTTTTGAAATTTGTTGAGCCACCGGCAGCTGTGTCAATAAGTTGCTTTGTCTTCAGTTTAAGACCATTCACAAAATTCTGCATTTGTTCAGTCACATCCATGTTATGAGTGGGACATGCTACCAACAACCGCTTGAACCTCTTATATGCATCTCCGAGTGATTCTCCTTCCTTCTGTTTAAAATTAACTATGTCATATCTTTTTCGAATATACACAGAAGCAGGGAAATACTCATTTAAAAATGTTGTCTCCATTTGTTGCCAAGTGGTGATACTTCCAGCAGGTAAAGAGTAAAACCACTCTTCAGCATCATCTGATAAAGTGAACGGAAACATCACTAGTTTCTTTGCCTCTTCAGAATGCCCCTCTATTTTTAACGACGTAGTCATGGTGAGAAACCTTTGTAAGTGCTTGTTGGCATCTTCATTAATTCTTCCAGAGAAAGGTTTCTTCTCAAGTTGTCGTATTATTGCCGGGTGCAACTGAATGTGGGCAACATCGACCGGTTGATTGACAATAGTCATCCGGCCAGCTGGTGCATTTGCTCCACCATAATCACCTAACAATCTTTCTACGGGAGCTGCCATAGGTTCAGCCTCCGAATCCGAGTGCTCA
The DNA here is from genome assembly GCF_029867415.1 of Vicia villosa. Lineage (NCBI taxonomy): Eukaryota > Viridiplantae > Streptophyta > Magnoliopsida > Fabales > Fabaceae > Vicia > Vicia villosa. The sequence goes on along the minus strand of NC_081185.1, from coordinate 30,043,719 downwards.
GAATGAACAGAAAAAGTATCCTCGTTGTCAGATTCCGAAGCTATTAGATTTTCTTCTATCGCTTCCAGTCTCTCTTGTCTTGCTTTTCTAAGTCTAGCTCGCAACGATGTTCTGGCTCTGCGTTAAAAAAAATTGTGCTGAGGCCTTACCTCGCATACAAAGATTAGATAATTATGAGTAATCAGCAAAAATAAAATAAAATAAAATATAACAGAAAAATAAAATTTTAGTTGCAGAGCAACAAAAATCCAATTGAATTATTATTAAACTTATATTTTGGCAGTCCCTGGCAACGGCGCCAAAAACTTGATCGGAAAATTAGCAAGTGTACTATTTTTCATCAATGTAGTTTTAAAAAGAGGTTTATACCCAGTATCGAACTCGCGGACTGCGTAGGAAATACAAGTTTCACAATTATTCAATTGGACAAAATATCATGGGGTTTGTTTGTTTGTAAAGAAATTATATTAATTATAACTAATAAAAGCAAAAGTAAAATAATGGTTCTTGACAATATGAGAAAGCATGCTAGGTTAGGTGTTTAAATTGCCGCGCAATGAACTTTATTCCCCAATTTATGAAATACAGTTATAATGAGCTACTACCGAATCTCAAGAGTTGTTTTCCTTAATTCCTTAACAGAAAACCTTTGATGTTTATCTTTAATCCTAATTCCTTAGCTATTAAAAATAACAACAAGTGCTATAATAATGAATATCAAGAATTAAACGGTTACTACGGTTAAATCCTCATTCCTAAGCAATTTTTACCGAAGAATTATTGTGCAAAATGCGTTGAGTGGTTTGTCCGACCTAAACCTCAACCGTAAATCCGAAAACTATTTGTCCGATAGAAAAGGCATTAAAAACTTTGCACAATGAAGATAAACTCATTAAAACTTGAATAACATAAATTGATAGAAATTTGGTTCATAACAATGGCAATTCAGGGACACCCCCTAGCATTGGGGGGTTTAGCTACTCATAGTAATATTCAAAGAATTAAAAAGAAAGATGATAGACATTACAAAAATTAGGGAAGACTTTGATCTTCAATTGCGATTGCTGTTGAAAATCTCCGTTCTTCGAAACCCTTGATAGCTTCCCTTCTTCACCGTAGAATTCTTCAATATGATCCAAGATAATCTCCAAAAAAACTCTCAAACTAGGACTAAGTAGTGTTAGGTTACATTCCATTCATGTAAAAAGTCGAAAACGCCCTTAATGAGATTTGAAATAATGAAACAGCTAAAAAACACAATTTCTGGCCGCAACAGCTGACACGGCCGTGTCCCACGACACTGGCGCCCGTGTCCCACGTCACTGGCGCCTGTGTCAGCCTCTGGTTTTTCTCCAAACAACATTTTTTCATGTATCAGCTGACACGGCCGTGTCCCACGACACGGGCGCCCGTGTCAGCCTCTGTTTGCTCCCAACAACTTTTTTTCTTCTTTTTCAGCTGACATGGCCATGTCCCACGACACTGGCGCCCGCGTCAGCTACTTTCTTTGCCTTTTTGGCTTCGTTTTCTTCTGTTCTCGTCCCATTTTTTCGGCGATTCTTCCTTACACCTGAAATAACCAATAACTACCAACAAAGTGATTAAAAGTAACTATTCTACTAAAAATTACCACTAACAATTAGATTAACAAAACATGAAATAACTACTTAAAACAACGAACAAACCATTCACAGTGTTACCGAAATGACCGATTTTTACTAAATAATTTGCGGAGTATAAGTGAAATTGGTGACCGATCAACACAGAACTTGCAAATTCTGTTAGAAATATGGAGACTTACTCCCAGCAACTGATAATATAAATCAGATCATTTATCACATTTTCTCCCTCTTTTTGTCATAACATCAAAAAACATAAAAGATTCAGATGAAAAACAAACAATATGAGAGAAAAGAAGATAATTTTCATTGATTTCCAAAAGAAGATTATCAGAAGATACAAGGGAGATGCATAGAAAACGGATGCAGAACAAAGGAAACAGCTAAGAGACAGAAGACTACGACGGGCCTAGCTTAGACATAATCTTGGCCAGCATGTCATGAATCCCAGCATTGCTCTCAGCCTGCTTCACCATGAATGAGCGAAACTCATCATTGATATCATCTTGCTTGTCCATGGGAGAAGCCAAATCAGCTTGATTCTTCTGAATAACCTCTAGAGTCTTCACCAGAAGAGAGGGTTCACTAGAAGAAGCTTCACAACTTCTGTTCAGAGGGACAACATTCTCAACTGCAACATCCATTGCCAGATCATCATCATGATTTTCCTCAACAGGAATATTCCCAGCATGAAGATCTTCAGCACCAGCTTCTTCCATAGAAGCATCTTCTTCATACTCAGGAGCAGGAAGATCAGAATCTCCATTCTCAAGTGCTTGAAGAATGGCAGCAAAATTCCTTGGTGGAGTAGGACCTTCAACTTCTGGAGGATAAACAACTTTTGGAATGACCATATTGGGGGACTTCTCAGAAGGATTCTCCCTCAGAAAGTCAAACAGCCACTTGAAGTCTCCAGTCAGAACTGGATACTTAGGTCTCCAAACCACAATATCCCTGCAAGGATTGCCTTCTGCAAGATCATCAATGAATTCCTTCTCTTCAAAACAATATCTCCCTCCAAGACGACTGAACCAAAAATCTTCATAGTGCCTCAGAATTCCACAAGGTCGTGGAGCAAGTTCTACACAAATTTCCTGAAGTTCTTGAAAACAAGCATCTGCTTTTCTTCTGAAGATTCTCCAGAATTTTCGCATAGCAACATCATTTAATCCAGCATGATGAGTGTTATACCCCAAAATTTTCCCGCATCTTTTTTCAAGGAGAAGACAACAGACCTCTGTCTAAAAATTTGGAGTTTTATATAATCTTGGATTTTATTTCATAAATATCCTGATTTTATGAATACTCAGTTTTTAGAATATTTTTATACGGTATTTTGGTTCGCTGTTGAATTCATTCTTACACAAACGCCAAATACTGTTTATCACTTCACACGCAGTTTATTTGAGATTTATTTTCAGATAAATAATACTGACGCAATTGGTACAGAATCAAATTTTGCAGGCGCAGAGTCCAGGGATTCAGACTGTACTGATAACAATTAAATTATTATTGGTTTTGTTCCCCACTAATTTTTGTACTATATTATTGTTTTCAAGTCTCTTTCTTTCTTTTCAAATCTTTTTCTTTCAAATCAAACCCTAACTTTATTCTATACATCTTTCTTTTCAAACCCTACCATACACTTTCTTTTAAATCCTACTACCACTCAAACTTTCCTTTTTTGTACGGTACCACTTCATTCCCCAACGTCTCCATCCCTCTTTTCACTCTATAGATACCCCTCATTTTTTCCATAAAATCTCACATCAAATTTCACTCATCTCCCAAATTTCTATCATACTATCTCATAATTATTTTCTCTTCTTCCCCGGCAAAAATGGCAAAGTGGGTCGATACGTTTTTTCTTGCTGTCATCACTGTCTTTGTGGTGATCATGTCCTTTTCCTGTCTACATAGTCCTGAGAAATGCGGACCTGGGATGCTTGCACTCCCGTACATCTATATATTGTTGTTTATAGCATGGGTTTTTAATCGTCATACTTAAAGTTTGTCGTATCTTTCGCTTTCAAATAACGTACCGTTCATATATTTGTCGTACTGTTCACTATATTTTTTATGTAATATTTGTACTGTCAGTATTAAATATTGTACTATCTGTTGTACCGTCGTTTAATTATCAAGATAATATTATGTGTGTTTATTGCTAGTTAAATATTTATTTCTGTGCATTAAATCCTTTTCAATTTTATTATTAGTAATTTCGTTCTCGTACAGTATATTTTATTTACTTATTATGTTTGTGTTTTTCTAACAACTCATGTAAATAATTTTTCACCATTAACACAACAAAAGCAAAAAGAAAAAATTAACTTTAACTGTTAAAGTTTTCACTTTAACTGTTACGTTAATGCCCGGACAGCCAGTTAACAGTCAAACCCGCTGACAGCACGATTCTCCGTGTTTGTACCATCAGTCAAGTCAATCTTTTGCATTTCAAAATTCCAAGATTTTTGTTCTAGAAGTCTTCTGATAATCACATGATCAACAGAGACTCAACACTACACAAAAATCACGTACGCTTAACTGTCTCCTACACAAACAGTCCCTAACTAGGGTTTTTGTTTTTTTTCAGGAGAACAAGTTTTTTGAGACCTCAAATGGATTTCATGGATCTCCATATGTCTCAAAGTACCACCAGACAAATTTTCAAACTTCGATTCGCTCGGACGCACAGTCAATAGCTCAAACAGTCAACAGACGACCAGTTTGACCGAAAAGTCAACATACAGTCAAAAAATGAAATTTTTTGTCAACATCCATATTTTGTCAAAAGATTTATCATTTTATCCATGGTTGATCATAATTCATCAAGAAAAGTTCAGAAATCGACAAAACTCTAAGTTTCAAAATTAGGGTTTTCTCCTAAAAAGTCAACTGAACTTTGACCGGCCATAACTCTCTCCTCGTTCATCCAAAAAATTCCAACCAAAGCTTATTTTGAAGGAAATTCAATTATATTTCAAATGAAATTGGTCCCATGGTCATTGGATTTACCATTTGGAAAATATGAGCCAAGACATTACAGGTCATTTTCAAAGTCAACAAAAAGCAGTTTTTTGTCAAAGCCCATAACATCAAGATAACTTCTCCAAATGCAAAAAAGATTCCAAAGTAGCTTGTAGAGGACATCTTGAGGTTTCTAAAAAGTACAAGAACTCCTTCATATGATCAAAATTGAGGGGATTATGCCTTGTTGAAGTTGGTCATTTTTTGGGAAAATGCATGAAACCAACATTGATCAAATTTGTTTTTTTTTCCAAAAGGGCCCAAGCATTTGTGATCCAAACATGTTCCTAATAATGTCTAAGGCCTCCCACGACCAACATTAGGCCCATGACATTTTTATTTCTTTTTTAATTTAATTTTACTTCATTTAAAGTTAAATTAAAAAAGAAATGATCCAAGATAATGATCCAATGCTTTGTATTTAGCTTGAGTCACCAAGTTTGATCCAAATTCTGAAGCATAGAGGTACAGAAGACCTATGGCAAGAAGGGTGAAGAAAATTGAAGCCATGGCCAAGACTTTCAAAGCTTTTATTCATAAAATATTCAAAATTTCAAAGGCACTCAAGTATGGAAGAAAAGCATGGTTGCTTAAGTTCTAAGCACTCAATCTTGCCTATATAATAGCTTGAGTCCATCAGTATCACACACACAAATTCTGAACCAGAAACATACTTGTATCAACTTGAAAATTTCAAAGAAATTGAAAATTCGAATTTTGAGTTTGAGCTAGATTCAGTTGCAAATAATTGTCCAAACACGACCCTCAAGTGATTCTGAAACTGTTCCAGTAGTTTCCATCAACCAAAACACCTTGAACCAAGCATCAAAAACCCACGGTTTGTTCAAACAAAAACCTACAAAGATATAATTATACATGCATATTTAACACGATGTAAACATACATTTGAGTTTGGTTTGTTGTTTTGATCGTTTCTGGATAGTTAATTAGGGTTTGGTCACATATTCACGAAGTTACCATTTTATGGGTTCTTGAGCTCTATTTTGGGGATTTTCGTTAGAGGCAAAATTAGACCAAACTAAGGCCATGGTTATGATCACTGAAACATTTGCAACAAAACCATGATCTCGCGCCAAATTTATTTTATGTCTAACCCCTATTCGTGTTGCACAGGTGTAGTAGATATAGGTCTTTTACAGCACACTGTAAACGAGCGGTGTAAAAAGCCCATCTGATGAAGAAGACGAGACGTGGCTCCCTCCTATTGGCTAGAGGGCACGCGCGTTTATTTTTTAAAATAATCTTTGATTCAGTGCTTTGCAGGTCCTGTACGTGGCATACTCCCTCGCTCTAGTCACCATCAGATGCATCTGATTGCTTCATCCAACGCACATGTTTTGCTTGACCACACCATAGACCCTCCCATCAACCACACATGATCCATATTTAATATATTAACTATTTTATTTAATTTTCTTTGTAAAATTATTTAAAAATATTTTAAAAAATCAGAAAAAGATGCAAAAAAAAATATTTTAGGTTGATAAAATATTGTCTTAATTTTTGACACAAAAATATTTTATTTTTCTTAATAATTAAAATATTTTGTTTAATTAACCAATATATATTCATATATTTCCTTTTTAATTATTTCTAACCTATAAAAAAATCAAAAAAAATATTTTCTTTTTATTAAATTAAGTTTATATGTTATAAACTAATTTTGCACATATTTAGAATATTTTTCTCTTTAATTTTAATTTATGTGTATAATTATTTGTATAATTATATGTTAATTAACTTAATAATCTTAAAAACAATTTCAAAAATCACAAAAAAATTAATTTTATTTTAAAATTAATTAACAAGCAACTTAGACATATTTTAGACTTAATTTTTTAGGTTTAAATTTTATTTCTAAATTTTTTACCTTTTAATTAAATTAATTATGCCTTAATTTTAATTAATATCAACCATCCAAAATTCAAAAAATATTTTCCCTTTATCTTATTGCAATTTAAATTCATAGATAAATGTATAGGTTGTCAAATTCATGTAAATAGCGTAGTTTACATTTCTCGCACAATCGATGTAATAGCGTAGATTTACTTTCCGCATTTTACATTCCCGCACTTTAATTCCTGTACATATAAAACTACGTGTATGACAAGAATAAAACTGAAGCGCTAGATCACTAATATCAAAGATAACATATCTGAAAATAAATCACAATCACACTTGCACCTCTTAGGGTAATCCCTCTGTTACTCTTTTCAAAATCAAATCTTACTGTTTCAAATACAATTCAAATTTTTTCTGTATCCAGTCAAGGAAAATTTTCTAAAGAAATAGGAAAGAACCTTATAAACTTAGGGTAAACCTCCTAATTGCTTGCTCAATCAAAAACAACAAAAGTTCTCACATATCACTGTTTTTCCAAAACAAATTTTCAAAAGACTACACTTTGTATATATCCAAACAAGGATTATTACGAAGTTAAAAAATCTTTTTTCAAACCATCAAAATATCTTTCGAAAGATAAACACTTTGTATACATCCGCATAAGGATCATTACAAAGTTAACTCTTTACAAAATATTTAAAACCATATACAAGCATTTTAAAGCAAGACAAACGATTCAAACAAGTGAGCTAAGCAATTAAGAGCCCATGGATACAAAGGGTGCTAACACCTTCCCTTTGTATAACCTACCCCCGAACCCAAAATCTCTTTAAGGTCTTTTTCTGTTTCTTTTATAAACCTTTCCTTAATTGGATAAAATAAAAGTCGGTGGCGACTCTCTGATTTTCACAACTCAAAAAATAAAAGAAGAGTCAGTTCGCATCCCACAAAAAAACCGAGGCGACAATGAGCTATTCTGAGAGTGTCAAAGACTCTTCTGACATTCCTCTTTACCATTTCATAAATTACACCAATAGGATATGCTCGGCAGGATTTTATTTTGGTTATAGCAGAAACTGGTTTTGGGACAGAATAGGGTTGAGGTTCTCTATCAAGACAGAGAGATGATTCTGCTTCATTCTCAGATTCTAACACTACCAGCTCAGGTTCAGGACGAGGCTTGGGTATGTAGTTGCAGTCACGAAGCAATTGCTCATGCGATGCAGAATCTGGAAGGTCAGATACAGAGGGATTATTTTGGGAGGTAGAAGGAATGGGTTCAAAGTTTGCATGAGGTGGAGGTTGAGAAGTGGATATATTTGTGTGAGGTGGAAAGAGAGTTTGAAGGGGTTGGATATCAAGAACAAGGGTTTCAAGGGAGTGGTCAGAAGTAACATTGGTTTTGGATGGAGAAGGAGGAATGAGAACGTTTGAGGTAGGTGTAAGAGGAGGGGTAAGAACATTGGTTAGAGGAGAAGAAGTAGGTGTGAGAACATGGATGGGGATAGGTGATTCTCATGGGGCTGTTTCTGGTTGAATTTCTGGTTCAGGGGTTTGAGCAACATTTATTGGTGCAACTTCTGAATGTAAAGCAGGAACAGAAACAGGTTCAGAAAGATGTATACCTTTAGACAAATTCTGAATCGCTTCAAACTCAACCTCAAGTCTTTTCTGCTTCTTTCTCTTCTTCTCTTCCACAATCTTTGCCTTCCCAAGAGAAATTTCTCTTCTTCTGGCAGATTCCAGTCTTTCCTTCTCATTATCAACAGCTTTTTGGCCTTCAACTTCTTGAGTTGCAGGTTCTTGATTTATTTCTACTTGCTGATTCACAGCTTCTGGTACTTCTTCTTCTTCCTCTGAGGCTTCAATGATTAATTTCCTTTTTCTTCTCTTCTTCTTTTCAACCTCCTTTCCATCTTCCACATTCTTATTTTTCAACTTTCTCTTCTTCTTCTTCTTTTTCTCAGCAGTCTCTTTTTCACTATTTTCAACTAAAACTTCCTGAACTTCTTCAACAACAACTTCTTCTTCAACAACTTTCTCAACAACAACAGCAGCAGCTACACCCGGGACTTCCTTCTCCTGGACAACAGAAGGATGATCAAATTTGCGCTCTGTCCTTCTTTCCCTCTTGACAACAGCTTCTGGTGCAGCTTCAGAAACATCTCTCGAAGCAGCAGGCCTGGAAGTAGAAGCTTTCTTGCGACCACCTTTTGCAGGAGCATTTTTGTCTTTTTCTTCTTTGAGAGAGTTAAGATATTTAGTCCTAACTTATGGCAGCTCACTTCTGAAGAAGGATTCAAAATCAGCAAGAACAGGATCTCTTCTGCTTCTTGCTCCTGGGAGAGGTTGAGGAGTGTTTATGACCTCTTGAATGAGATTCATCTTTCTCAGGGTGTGAGCATTCAAACAGCTTCATGTGACAGTGACAAGATCCTTGATGACTTTTTGAGTTTCCAAGTCTTCAACAATCTTGGTATGAATCAAAATATTAGTAATTATTCTTCCAAAAGGAACAATATTACTCTTCTTTATTCTGAAAGCGTTTCTGGAATCCTTTACAGCATTCCACATATGATTGAATATTATGAAGACAATATCAACCTTCTTCTGAGTGGCGATACAATACAGAATATATTGCTGCTCTTTGTTGACAAAATCTGCAGAATGGGTTCCTTTCCTGTGATAGAAACACCCCAGAAGAATCTTGGTCCAGATTTTGCAGAGATCCTTCATGTCCTTGACACACTTTGTTTTCTCCACATCTGTATAAAGAGTAGCCAGAACCTCTTCCCAATCTGCTCTTTGATCAATTTCATAGACACCTTCAGGGTTTCTTAGGTCAAACATAATTCTTAGAATTTTCTCAGTAACAACAACAAATCTTCCATGGACAAACGACATGATTGATTTAGGGGCAATTACGGCGTGCACCCAAAATTCCTTCACTAGTTCTGGGTAAACAGGTCCACAGAACTCAGAGAACAGAGAAGTCCATCCTTGAAACAACATATCGTCTTTCAGATTGAACTCATGTTTTTCAAGACTATCAAAGTCCACCGTTAATTCACAGATAACTTCTAACTCGTTTTTGGGAATAGAGCAAGAGATAACAGGAACAATTTGTTGTTCTTCTTCTTGAAGATGTAGAGGAACAAAGGAACCAGCGTTGAGAGAAGATGAAGTAGCCATTGAAGCAGTACAGAGATTACTTGAAACTTTTCTGGGTTTGCATTTAGGGTTTGAGAAAAGGGCAAAGAGGTTACAAAAATGCATGCAAGAAGAGAGAGAGAATGGGAGCGAAAAAGATAAACGTTATGATTTGAAATATATTTATAGAGGCGGATTTGAAAAAGAATGCAATTAAATTATGAGAATGAACAGTTACAGAATCAATTGAAAACAAATGCATTAAATGATGAGTGACGTTAGGTGAGAGAATGTGGTAATTGAAATGATTTACACAGTTACCTAGGGCGGCGTCCCATCAGTTCACTCACGCTTTTACCAACCGTGCAAACACGTGTTCACCATCAGAAAACACTTGATGACAGCTGTGTTGCATTGTATTTGCTTCTATAGACAAATAGAACTTTTCATCTTTTGATTCTGATCATTGATTCTGACTACCATTCTTTAGAAATGATCTAGTTCTGATAGGATCATCTTTCTTTCCAAGAATCACATCTTCTGAGTGATCTGAGGTGAGTCTAGAAGATCTTCTTACTGTTGGCTCTTTAGAAATTCTGAGATTCTCTAAAGATGCAGCAACTTGATCTTCTGATCCTTTGCTTCTGAGACTTTCAGCTTCTGAAACTTTGCTTCTTAGTTCTTCAGCTTCTGATATATCAATATCTATATCTGCAAAATTCTCAAACTGCTTTGGCTTTTCAAGACCAAGCTTATCATCAAATCTGATATTGATTGATTCTTCTACAACCAATGTTTCAGTATTGTATACTCTGTAGCCTTTAGAGCGTTCAGAATATCCAAGAAGGAAACATTTTTGTGCCTTAGAATCAAACTTACCAAGACGATCTTTAGTATTTAGAATGAAACAAACACATCCAAAAGGATGAAAATATGAAATGTTGGGCTTTCTGTTCTTCCACAATTCATAGGGAGTCTTATTTAGAATAGGTCTTATAGAGATTCTATTCTGAATATAACATGCAGTATTTATTGCTTCTGCCCAGAAGTGTTTAGCCATATTGGTTTCATTGATCATGGTTCTGGCCATTTCTTGTAGAGTCCTATTCTTTCGCTCTACAACTCCATTTTGCTGTGGAGTTCTAGGGAAAGAGAAATCATGGGCAATACCATTTTCTTTGAAGAACTCCTCAAAGAATCTGTTCTCAAATTCACCACCATGATCACTTCTGACCTTTATAATTTTGCACTCCTTCTCAGATTGAATCTGAGTGTAGAATTCAAAGAACACTGAATGAGACTCATCCTTGTGTTTTAAGAACTTTACCCATGTCCAGCGGCTATAATCATCTACGATGACTAATCCATATTTCTTCCCTCTGACAGATGCTGTTTTGACTGGTCCAAACAGATCAATGTGCAGAAGTTCTAACGGCCTAGAGGAAGAGACAACATTCTTAGATTTGAATGCAGGTTTGGAGAACTTGCCCTTCTGACATGCTTCACAAAGAGCATTTAATTTGTATTTCAGATTTAGGAGTCCTCTAACCAGATTTAGTTTGTTAATCTGAGAAATCTTTCTCAAACTAGCATGTCCTATTCTTCTGTGCCAGACCCATTGCTCTTCAGAAACAGACATAAGGCAAGTCACCTTCTGCTTCTCAAGATCAGAAAGATCAATCTTATAAATGTTGTTCTTTCTCTTTCCTGTAAATAGGATTGAGCCATCCTTCTGACTTACAACCTTGCAAGACTTTTGATTGAAGATTATGTCATAACCATTGTCACTTAATTGACTTATGGACAATAAGTTATGCGCTAATCCTTCTACAAGAAGTACATTATTTATGGAAGGAGAGTTACCAACACTTATGGTTCCAGAGCCAATTATCTTGCCCTTCTGATCTCCTCCAAACTTGACTTCTCCACCAGACTTAAGCACCAGGTCTTGGAACATAGACCTTCTTTCCGTCATGAGTCGCGAGCACCCAGAGTCCAGGTACCATGACATTTTGTGCTTTGTCTTCTTTGCTGCTAAGGATATCTGCAACAAAAATTATCTTCTCCTTAGGTACCCACAACTTCTTGGGTCCTTTCTTGTTAGTTTTCCTTAAGTTCTGATTGAACTTGGGTTTAGCATAATAAACAACAGGAGGAACAACATGATATTCTTTAGGTTTGGCAGCATGATATTTTCTAGGTTGTGTCACATGCTTCTTGGTGTGTGTAGCATGAAAGCTTTTGACATGTGAGGTGAGCCTAATATCATGTGAGTGGCCATATTTTAACTGATCATACAATGGCTTGTATGTGATTTTCATATCATCAACAGGTTCAAATTTGTGTGGGGTATCACCCTCATAGCCAACGCCAATCCTTTTGTTTCCAGAAACACCATATATCATAGAAGCAAGATGACTTCTGCCAATACTTCTAGATAAAAACTTTCTGAAACTTGAGTCATATTCTTTCAGAATATTATTGAGACTAGGAATGGATTTTTCTGAATCAGCAGAAGATCCAATATCTTTGGATAATTTTAAAACTTTTTCCTTTAGTTCAGAATTTTCCACTTCCAGCTTCTTAGTTTCAGAATCAAATAGCTTCTTCAGCTTTTTGTATTTGATACTAAGATGAGCCTTGAGTTCCAGAAGTTCAGTTAAACTGGAAACTAACTCTTCTCTAGATAGTTCAGAAAATACCTCTTCAGAATCTGATTCTGATGTAGATTCTGATCCATCATCCACTGTGGCCATCAGTGCAAGGTTTGCCTGCTCGCCTTCAGAGTCTGATTCTGAGTCATCCTATGTTGCCATAAGACCTTTCTTCTTATGAAACTTCTTCTTGGGATTCTCCTTCTGAAGTTTTGGACATTCATTCTTGAAGTGTCCAGGCTCATTGCACTCATAACAAATGACCTTCTTCATGTCAGATCTTCTGCCTCCAGAAGATTCTCCTCTTTCAGGCTTCTTTGAACTTCTGAAGCTCTTGAACTTTCTTTGCTTGCTCTTCCAGAGTTGGTTTACCCTTCTGGAGATCATGGACAGTTCATCTTCTTCTTCTGATTCTGATTCTTCAGAATCTACTTCTTTAGCCTGAAAAGCGTTAGTGCATTTTTTATAATTAGATTTTAATGCAATAGACTTACCTTTCTTCTGAGGTTCATTAGCATCCAGCTCAATTTCATGACTCCTCGGAGCACTGATCAATTCTTCAAGAGAGACTTCATTCAGATTCTTGGCAATTTTGAAAGCAGTCACCATAGGACCCCATCTTCTTGGCAAGCTTCTGATGATCTTCTTGACATGATCAGCCCTTGTGTATCCCTTGTCAAGGACTCTTAGACCAGCAGTTAGCGTTTGAAATCTTGAGAACATCTTCTCAATATTTTCATCATCCTCCATCTTGAAGGCTTCATATTTCTGGATCAAAGCAAGAGCTTTAGTCTCCTTGACTTGGGCGTTTCCCTCATGAGTCATTTTCAATGATTCATATATGTCATAGGCAGTTTCCCTGTTAGATATCTTCTCATATTCAGCATGAGAGATAGCATTCAGCAAAACAGTCCTACACTTGTGATGATTTTTGAATTGCTTCTTTTGATCATCATTCATCTCTTGTCTTGTAAGCTTTACACCACTAGCTTTCACTGGATGTTTGTAACCATCCATCAGAAGATCCCATAAGTCACCATCTAGACCAAGAAAGTAACTTTCAAGTTTATCTTTCCAATATTCAAAGTTTTCACCATCAAATACTGGTGGTCTAGTATAACCATTGTTACCATTTCCATTTTGTTGCTCAGCAGAGCCAGATGTAGATGTATGTGTTGGATCTTCACCATCCATATTGACTTAAGCGTTTTTATCTTCCTGAATCTTTTCTAAACACGGTTAAGTGCTTGCACCTTAGAACCGGCGCTCTGATGCCAATTGAAGGATAGAAAAACACTTAGAAAGGGGGGGGGGGGGTTTGAATAAGCGTAGCTTTAAAATTTGTAAAATAAAAACAATTTGTACAATGATTTTTATCCTGGTTCTTTGTTAACTAAACTACTCCAGTCCACCCCCTTGGAGTGATTTACCTCACCTGAGGATTTAATACACTAATCACACAAGATTACAATGGTTTTCCACTTAGATAACTTCTAAGTCTTCTAGAGTATTCTTGATCACAACCTGATCACTCTAGGAACAAACTGCTTAGATACCCTCTAAGACTTTCTAGAGTATACTGATCACAACCTGATCACTCTAGTTCTTACAAATTAATGTAAACAAATTCTTATAAGAGTTACAATGCTTCTTAATAAGCTATTATCACAACTGTGATTTTTCTCTTAAGTTTAAGCTTAATCTCACTAAGATATTACAACAGCAATGTAGTGAGGTTGAAGATGAAGTTTGAGAGCTTTTTGAATTTGACAGCGTTTCTGTAAGTATGCGCAAAGTGTTGTATTCAGCTTCTCTTAAGAACTTCTATTTATAGGCGTTTGAGAAGATGACTGTTGGGAGCATTTAATGCTTTGCATGATTCGTACCACATTGCATTTAATGTTTCACTCTTTTGTCAACTACCTCGAGCCTTGCTTTCGCTGTGTCTACTGACGTTGCCTTTAATAGCTTCTAACGTTCCTTTTGTCAGTCAGCGTAGCCTGCCATCTTGTACTTGCTTCTGATCTGATGTTTGTGTAAACAACGTTTGATTATCATCAGAGTCAAACAGCTTGGTGCAGAGCATCTTCTTGTCTTCTGACCTTGAAGTGCTTCTTAGCGTGATACCATGAGAACTTCAGTGCTTCTGCTTCTGATCTCAAGTTCTTCTGATGCTTCTATAGACCATGTTCTGATTCTGCTTGACCATATTCTGATGTCTTGCCAGAGCATGTTCTCATGTTGCATGCTGAACCTTCTGAGTCAGTGCTTCTTGCGCTGATTTTGTGCATACTCTTTATGTGATTCCTGAAATGGAAATTACATAGAATTAGAGTACCACATTATCTCATACAAAATTCATATACATTGTTATCATCGAAACTAAGAATATTGATCAGAACAAATCTTGTTCTAACAGATATCAGTGGTGATAATAACTTGTGGTAGACTAAAATCAGAATATCTAACACTTTGTGCCACTCGGAGTATCGTATGATTCACGATAATAACTATTTCAATCGTTGATGATTCTTTTTTCAGAGTTCGGTTTGCCTCGTCACGACTTAGGAATTTAGGGGCTATATTATCTTCTTTCCCGTTCATAGAATCTTCATCACATGGAAAAGAGACTATGATAGCAGATTTGTGTTGGAAGGTGTTATGGATTTGACGTACCTTCAAAGATGCCACGGTAATGATCGTGTTGATGATGTATAATTGATGCGATGTAAGGTTGGAAGGTTGGTGTCATACCCCAAAATTTGCCCTCCTCTTTTCATCTTCAATGACTCAAGGTTCAAGGGTTTTCTCAAGTCACTCTCTCCTATTCAAAACTAGGGTTTGCTATTTATCAAAGGAGTTTGAATCTATAAGGCCTCAAATGGATCTCAAGGTGTCTCATATGTCTCAAGGTATCTCCATGTCAATTATCAAGCTTCAATCCCAAGGATTTCTCATGCAAATGCTCAGATGACCCACAATCGACTAGTTGACCTAAAAGTCAACTACAGTCAAAATACAATCAAACTTCAAGACTTTTGGTCAACATCAAGTATTTGAGGTTGTATCCATCATTTGATCAAAGGTTGATCATGATCCATTAATAAAAACACAGAAATGAACAAACTCAAAAGGTTCAAATTAGGGGTTTTTTATAGGAGAAAGTCAACTCAACTTTGACTGTCCATAACTCTCACATGGAGTATCAAAAATTTCCCAACCAAAGCCTATTTTGAAGGAAATTGAATTCTCTACAACTTTGTCTCTCACAAGCCAAGGCCAGAAATGCTTCATTTGGGAGATATGGTGCAAAAGATTATAGGTCCTCCAAAAAGTCAACAAAAACACCTTTTGGGTCAAAGCTCATAACTTGAGCATGGAAGCTTCAATCGAAATGAAACCAAAGAGGTCATTTAGAGGACTCTTTGAGCTCTCTAAAAAGTTCAAGAATACCTCAAAGTGATAAAAATTGAGCAAGATACGAGTCGCAAAAGTTGAACATTTTTAAAAGAAGTGCATGAAGAGGAATGTTTGCCAAAATCAATTTCCTCCAAATGGGCCCAAGTTCTTTTGATCTAAACTTGTTCCTAAGCCCATCCATGGTCTCTAAACTCATTTGCACGCCCCTCCCTCTTTTATTTAATTTATTTTTGAATTAATTCAATTAAATTCAATTTTAATTACAATAAAATGCAAAATTAAATCAATAAGTGCAAGGTTTGTTATTTAGCATCCTTAAGGTTCAAGATACTCATTAAAGGCTAGCAATTTCTAAATATTTGATTGGTAGGAGA
This sequence comes from Vicia villosa, assembly GCF_029867415.1. Taxonomy (NCBI): domain Eukaryota; kingdom Viridiplantae; phylum Streptophyta; class Magnoliopsida; order Fabales; family Fabaceae; genus Vicia; species Vicia villosa. The sequence continues at coordinate 30,027,609 of NC_081185.1, read as the reverse complement.
TTTGAGGCAAAAATAGGAAGTTTTACATATATATATATATATTTTCAATCAATAATCAAACTTTCTCATGATCAAGGATCCAAGCCCATAAAACATGACCTAACATGCTCATATATATTCTAAAAAGAGGCTGCAACAGAAGGGGGGACGAAAAATTGGTTCATAAACCCTATTCTAAGTTTCCAAAAAATCAAAGAAACTCGGGCAACTGGAAAGAATAATTCCTAGGCGGCCTCAAATCAAACCAAGGTTTGATTCATCCTCATGAGTCTTCCAGGAACCGTTCTGAGTCTTTAAGCAAGGAGGAGCGTGCCCAGAACCCCCTCAGTTTGAGTGCACCGGTTGGATATAGTTCTCAATTTTTTTTCTGCTAATCCATACGTTTTTAATGCTTTTCGGTGGTTTGTATGATTTCAGGAACTTGTTTAGAACAATCTTGATGAATTACTTATGGGTTTTGGGACCGGAACCGTGGCTTGCCATCATTAGGGTTTCAAGGTCGTCAACCCTAAAAAACACATTTGCAGGCCGTATCGTGAGAAACTAATGCGTCCATTGGATTCGCCATGTGCGTTTTAGGGGATCTGGGTTTGTTTCGTTGTGGTTTTGGTCGCTTTTGCAGGTTCCCGACGTCCTCCTCGCCGGAGAAGATGACTGGCGCCGTCGCTGGTGAAGGGGATGACTTGGTCAATGCATGCGTGTCCAGGAGATGCTTCCTGATTGGTTGAACGAGGTTGCCCGATTCTCTCTCCTGATATCAATGGCCAGTCAATGTTCTCCTGGGTCCCACGTTTGGTTTTTGAATTTCTCACATGAGTTTTTTTGTTTCATATATTATTATTGTGAGTGACATATTTACTGACTTACATGCGCAGCCTGACTGGTAAGGGAGATCTTGATGTCACCATAAAGACCTGGGTTCGATCCTTGGGTCTATACTATTATTTTGGCTATTATTTCATGCATATTCCAGGACACGCCACCTCCACAAGGCTCATGGTGTTCCCTCGTCTCACAACCCTTAGATCTCCTACAATCCAATCTAACGCATCAGAATTGCAAGGCCTACCACGGGGCTTCAAGGATCACTCACATAGGATTATAGCCAGGTTCTTTTATTTTTATTTTTGTTTAAATTAAATGATAATTAAATATTGTTTAATTTAATCAATTTGTATAAATTAGGATTAGGATAATAAAAATTAGGGTTAAGGTTAGGATTATAATATTTCCCGATTATTTCGATCATTTCGATTTAATTAATTTATTTAACTTTAATTACAAAAATCACAAAAAACCCTAGAAGATCATTACCAATGCATCAGGGTTTGTCCAATCCCACTGGCCACTTGGCCAAAGTTTTAGGATTTAATTTATTATTCGTTTCGACTGAATCTATCGGTCGCGATGGTTAATAATCGATTAATTTAATTAATCAAATCCAATAATAAAATACATATATTTTGCTAAATGGTTTTAACCAAATCTATTGGTTACGATGATTAGCATATTCAATTTGTTATTGTGTAATAATCAAACCTATTGATTATGAGGGATAACGATAAATTACACAAAATTAAAATACACTTCATTTGCTATTCGTGACGATCGAATCTATCAATCAGAATGGTTAGCAATACTTTATCTAATCCGTTAACTATAATGATCAAACCTATTGATCATCGCAACTAACGGTAACATATTAAAACAGGGTTGTACGCCAAAATTAAAACACATCATAAAACACCATCTCTTTTACAAATTCAAAACTGCGATAAGGCAACTCAAAATGCCTTGCAAACCACAAAACTCAAAACTATGATAGGTAACTCAAAATACCTTCAAACAATTTCATAATCAATTCTAAGGCGTACAACCCTGTGCCCGAACTACGTTGACTTTGATTCTCCCTAAGGAGATACGTAGGCTCTTGGTAACAAGGCGAGTCCCCTTCCCCAAAACCTCAATTCGTTCAAATCTCACTTTTCACCCTATTCACTTCTTTAGCCATTAAACCTAATTATTTTAGCCATAAACCTTTACTTTAAGATGCAAACCTTAGGAAAGGGTTGAGGGTGCCTAACACCTTCCATCGACCTGATTATAATAATCTTACCCAGATTTCTTTATATTGCGTAGGGTTTCCTATTCGCCCTGGTAGAATAGGTGGCGACTCTAAAACATTTAATTTTTAGGGCAGGTTGCTACAGCTGGTCGGGGACCTTCCGTACGATTATGGAGGCAATTTCCTCCATTCTTATGTGACTCTGGTACGAATATGAGTTTTTATCTTAGAATGATTCATTTGTGGAATTTTCGCAGGAATTAGGAGTCAATTCTCATAGACGGTGACACTGTTTCATTGCGGCACTAGAATTAAGTGTAAGTTGGTGATGTGGAGTCTTGAATTAATGGTGCTTATCTCAAATAAACTGGCACAGGGTGGACATGCAAGGTTAGCACTTTAACGCCCAAGTTAGTTGAAGATTCAAGATAAATGTAGTGAAAATTGGAGATCAGAAGTGTACCTTGCATTTTTGGTGAAGTGACATTTATACCTTGGGTCATGTGGAGTGGATTGGAATAAATGTAGGTCTTATTAATTTGGGCTTTTGTATGGTTCTAAGCAACATATGCATAAACTAATTAAGTAAGTCCTCTAAATGTATTGTTTTGTCTTATTTTGGAGGTTATTATGTATAATGCTGGAAAGGTTTTATATTAGATATACCAGCTTTAAATCTTTATCCTTGGTTGAAGTTGTTGTTTCTTAAGAAGTTTTTGTTTCTTAAGAAGTTGTTGTTTGTACATTTCTTATACCTTAGCTATTTTCATACATAATTTACTTCTGCGTCAGTGGAGGGAAAATCCAATTGAATGATTTCCACTGCACAATTTGCAAAATGAAATTTGCCTTTTCCATGGTGTTTGATGCATCTCTTACAACTGTTGTGGCAGCTTAGGAAACTGCTTTATCAATTCATCCATCATTTGTGTCAACAACTTGTTTTATGCCATAGTAACATCAATGATATTCAACTCTATGATGCCACTTTTTCTTTGAGCAAAGCTTTTATTGTGATGTTCCTGATGATCACTTAGTATCATTCGCTTAATAATTGTAATTGCATCTTATGTGTTCTTGGACATAAGAGAATCCTCAGCAGTAACATATGGCAATAACTTTGGTTCTTGTTTAGTTCATTTATGAAGATGTGGATCTATGTAAGCTCATCAAAATCATTGTTTGGACATCTTCTCAGCATGGAATTGTACATCTCTTATGCTTCATAAAGAGTTTCAATTGTGCCATGGGACAACACCGAAATGGTTGTCTTTTCTTCCATGAATTTGTTCGAGAATTTCTCCTCTAATGCATCCCAATTTGTCAATGTCAGTTTTGGTTGGTCTAGATACCACTCTATTATTTTTTCAATTAGTGAATGTGGAAACAATCTTAGGAATATTGTTTCCTCTTCAGCCTTTGAGGTTTCTAGCATCTCAGAAATATCGTACAAATTTGTGAGATATATGTACGAGTCCTCATGGTCCAAGCCTACAAAAGGATTAGCATAAAAAATTGTAACAAACCCATTTTCATTTCAGTTTGATGAACATTATGTTGTGGTCTATACCCATGTGTTCCAGATGTCTTAGATTGTTGTTGCATGGCATGCCACCAACATTGATTCCATTGTTTTTTTTCTTGTTCTGATTGTTATTATTTGCCAAAGAAATGTTTCTTGTTTTGAAACAGAACACTCTTCTTGATCTTGGAATTTAGATTTCAAATTTTCCTTTATGATCTTACGTGTGGTTCTTTTTGACTTTGGGATCAAACAAAAGTTGTTCAACTAGATCCTTTCCCTGCATAAACATGTAACGTCATAACTAGATTGTACTATTTTTAGATTAGTGACAAAAAAAACTTAAAATGATAAAAAATATCACAATGTCTTTAAAATCTATGTCATTCCTTCCGCAACGAAGCCATTTTGTTGCAGTGCAAATATCAACTACAATATTATCGTATCTACAGAGAATGGTTGTGTTTTAAATATTTTTCAATAGTTCTTATGAATCTAAGAAAATGGTTGTTTATAGTTGTTAGGTAGAGGAAAATAAAATGAATAAATTGATATGTTGGTGTTAACAATGAGAAAACTTGTTGTTTTTAAACTTCATCATCCTTATCCTCATGTATAACCATTAATCAATAATATGCTCTTATACTCAACTACTAATACTCTCACATCTGGCTCTTATTACAACTTATCTCTGAGTCAACAATATGTGACTAATTGTATTACCCAATAGATAGTCTCTCGCCTATTAACTAATACAACAACATTAAGTTTCAACAGTGAATAAAGATATCAATAATCAGTATTCGTGTGGATATTAAACCTAACCCTATCTCTAGGAATTAGAATCCAGTAGATGGAGATTTGGATATAGTAATAACCAACACCTCTCAAATGTCAAGTTGTACCATGAGAACATGTTTTAGGTATCTAATCCAAAACAATAATTAAGCACTACAAAAAAAAACACATCTTACCTCGGGCGCGAAGTGGATATTGTATTGATTACACAAATGAGTTAACAAAGGGCGGCATGAAAACTTACCACTTTACCTATTGGTTTCTGAATAACCGATGGGATAGTTGAAATGGTCCTAGGTTCGATCCCCAGGGAGATCCTTTTTGGAATTTTTAAATGGCGAAAAAACATATCCCCTCGATTTTGAAATCTAAACGACGAGTAAAACAAGCTTGAGTTTATTATATGTAATGTGGATTACATGTATCAATTAGCCATAGCTGAACATATATATTTTCAAATTGGTTTACAAAACATTTATATGAACATCCTAATTAATGATTTTCTAACATCAAGTAACTCATAATTCATCTCATGTTCTTTAATGGTTAAAATTTCTCCAATGCTTCTAGTTTTTATTCAACTTTCTTCCATACTTGTTCATTCAACAAGTGGGGAAGATCGTTGAACGAAAACTAAAAGTGTTAGAGAGATTTTAACTATTAAAGACATGAGATGAATGATGAGTTGTAGAACGCTTGAAAAACACCGATTAGTGTGAGATGTAACACCCCAAATCTACCCTGTAATTTAATAAGAAATCAGAGTTCAAAATCTCAAAGAAAACAACACATTTGAGGCGTCACATTTTCAACTTAAACAAAATCTCATGCAAGCTCATTAATAAAGATACATAACACAATTAATAGAGGAATCATAATCCAATTGTCATTCAAAATCAAAACAACTTTTAAACTTCACAGCGGAATTCACAAAACTTATAGACTTCAAGTTATAACATTTGTGGCAACATGCCAACAACGAAACTACATGTTTCCATAAATGATAACAAAATCCAATCAAGCATAACATAAAGCAAGCAAACGACAAATCCCCCGAGTGCTACGTATCAGAGAAATAAACACTGACTCAAGCTACAAAGGTAAAGGGCTACTCTATGTTGGTACCTGCACGTTACCAACAAAGGGTAACATTCAAACAGAAGGGGTGAAATATCCAACAGTATAAAGGAACGTATGATAATACTTATAGCAAAGAAAGATCATACATCGCTCACCACTTCTCATCACAAAACCACTTTCATCTCGACAATAATGTTATTAACCCTATACAATAACATATTCAAAAGCACAACTATATCATCAGTACATCATAACCTTCACATCAGGAGCACAACTATTCAAAATGCAACTCAATATGTAACTTGACTCTATGCACATGCATGTGGTACCATTAGAGTAAAACTCCCGTCTCAAACATTTTCCATTTGGGTCGTCTCAAACATTTGCCATTAAGGTCGTCTCAAACATTTGTCATTAAGGTCGTCTCAAACAATGCAATGGATGCGACTCAAATGATGAACATCCACACGTCACAACATCGTCAAAAAGATTCAAAAAGATTTCCAAAGTTTCCAAATCATTTTCATTAGATAAACATTGATTTAAGCTTCACGGAGGTTCAAACGGCACTTAAAAAGGAGTTACGGATCAAAAGATACAGCAAATGGGAGTTTCAAAAAGTTTTTGACAGCAAAGTTCGCTTAGCGGGCTTCAAGCACGCTTTGCAGAACTAAAAACAGAAGCGAACACTTTTCGCAACTCCGCTTAGCGAACCAGCTCCGCTTAGCGAGCTCGCGAATTTTTAATTTTTTCCCAGGGGTCGCTTAGCGGACGCGCGATTTTGCAGAAAATCAATAGCGATAACAGACCTGCGAAATCACTATTCCACTAACCAAAACCATTCTAAAACAACAATTTAAGGCACATATAACCAGCATCTAACATCATTCATCAACAATCTTCATCACAACATGATTAAAGGCACAATTTCATGGAAATCTATTACAAACCCTAACAAGTTCAATTCACATATTCATGGATAACAAACATACAATCAATCCCCACCATAAACTACTATCATACAATCCCTTATCATGAACGAATCTCACCCTTACCTTGGGTTTGGATTCAAGACAACTCTAATCTTCAATCTTGAGGTTGACCTAGCTTTCTCCTCTTCTCTTCTCTATTCTTTCTCTTCTTTCACCAAATGCATTCTAATTCTATTCTCTAAATTCCTTTGTTTTGTTAAACCCTTACTAACTTCTCATAATGCTAATTGGCTCTAATTAGCACCTATCAATTACTAATTCTAACTTAGGCCCAATTACTAATAGTTTTACTAACTCATCTTATTTACTAATAATTCCCAATAAAATAACACAAAAACAATTAATCACATAATTAACACATAATTATCAAATAATTCACATAACACACAATAACATAAATGATTAAATGAAAACGTCGTTACATGAGATGTTTTTCACATTCAATATAATTTTTCATAATATTATTTCCAAAAACAATTTAATATATTATATGTTCAAAGAGGGGTTAGTGAAACAAACAACCGACATTAGATACAATAAACTCAACTGTATTTTCTGTCACTATGATATCTTATTGACATGCTTAGAAGGACAAGATGAGAGTTGCACAAAGAATCACAAAAAACATAATCTTAGCGTCAAACTCAAACTCAATAACTACAATTAAACCCCTAACCATATAGATTTCAAAACTTTAAGAAGTATAACAACTAGACAACAACATCAATAACTCAAAAATAACAATAAATAACAACATTAAGATTATCTCAATCTGCACAACAACTAAAAAAACAATCCTTCAATATAAATACAACAACATCAACAATAAATCTATAATATCAATCTCAATAAACCTATAACATTTTTATCTCAACAAAAACAACAACATATAACATCAATATCAGTTTAAACAACAATAACAAGATTAAATTTCTAAGGTTTTGAGTCCCAAAAATAGAACAAGATGAAATCCTCTAATATTTTTGGTCTTAACAACAACAACAAACAACAACAAAAACAACAACAACAACAACAACAACAACAACAACAACAACAACATTAATGTAACATGGATAGTGATGTTAGACATACCAGATCTATGAAGAAGAAGTGAAAATAAGCAAAAGATAAAATAGAAGAAATAGAAGAAGATTAATGTAACATGGATAGTGATGTTGCTTGGTAGTTTTTCAGTCCTTTTCACCTGTTTTTGATTAATGTGCAAGTAAAAAGTTCAATCTGATATTTTGTCACTATTAATAGTAAAATAAGATGAAAACATGGAAACAAAATTTTCTAAATTCCAAAACTTAGTCTTTAGACTCAGCAATTTTGAACAAAAACTACTCTACTGCGGATCATATCAAGAAAATCCTAAGGAGTCTGGATCAAATGAAGATCAAAGGTAAATGCTATTCAAGTAGAAAAGGATGTGAATACTCGAAATCTTGAAGATCGCCTTAGCACTTTCTGAAGTTACGAGATAGATAGGGATGAAGAGGAACCTCAAATAAAAGTCTATTGCTTTAAAATTTAAAAGAAAGAATGTCAATGTCAAGTTTCTTCAAGTCAAAGAAACACATGATGAAGATCCTAAAGAAGCATCAGAAGATGTTGAACTTTTCCTCGTCTCTAGATAAGTGTAACTTTTATGAGCCTAAAGGAAGAAACAATTCTTCAATAAGGATTTATAGTATTCTTAGGATCCTAGATATAAAAAAGTCACTTGTGATAAATTCCAAGAATCTAGAGACAAAAAGGTCATTTGCGACAAGTTCCAAAAACTACAAGTTAGAGAAAGAGATATCCAAGTAGAGTGGAATTAGAGAAAAGAAAAAATGACTGATTTTTACCTGAGATCAATCTAATGAATCATCTAATGAATAATAAAAACATACAAATGTTGTTATAACGGCTTCAACCTCCTCCAATTTCTAAATTTGTGTCAAAATAATACTTCTATAAATTGAAAGTAGTTTGCTTATAAGTGAACAAATACACATAATACAATACTTTAAGAGTGTGTTTGAATGGAGCATTTTAATGAGGTAATGTAATGTTTTGAGGGAATTTAAAATGATTTGCACATAATTTATTGTTTGGATACAAAAATGAAGAATTGTTAAAATGATGAAAATTTATGGAGTATTTTATCTAAGTTAAATTTAATCATTTTGAAATGACACCAAAAACCAAATAATTTGAAATTCCTCTCATACTCCATATAATGCATTTGTTACTATTATTTCTTTTAATTTTACAAATTGGTCCTCATATTTTCCAAAATTATAAAATTAACCCTAAAAATTTTCAAAAAATTGTAAATTGGTCCTTAATAATTTTTAAAATTTACAATTTGGTCCTTCAAATTTTTTAAAATTGCAAATTAGTCCCTACTTTTCAATTTTTTATTTGCTCCCAAAAATTTAAATTTTATAAAAAATGACCCCAAAAATCTAACAATGAATTATCTTAATACTCCATCCAAACAAAATAATTTAAAAATGAATGGATTCCAATTGAATCATTTAAATTGCTTTGAATTTTAAATTCTTTTAAAATTTTCAATTGCCTAATCCAAACACACTCTAAATGTATTTCAAAAAGATAAATGAAACACTTTGAATATAACATAGAAGAGTACTACACAACCAATGGATTGAGATTCCATGCAGTTAAACCCTCTTGCATTCATGCATTCAAGTGTTGATAATCGTTCGATTAAGATTGGTCGATTCTGATTTTAATATGTCAGTTTTAAACTTGTAATATAAAAATAAGTATATTTTTTTCTAAACTTTATGATCAAAATTCAGTGGTTATTAATATCCTGATTGAGTGAATGCGACTTTTTACCGACGGCAGAATATTCAATTTCACTAAAAATCCAAAATAAAAATAGAGGTTGGGAAAATGTATTAGTTCCCAACGTTGTCCTAAAAGGAAAAAATAAAGGAGAAGATTCTTTATTTGTTCTCATCATGGAGTATATGCATAGAAATATTTCAAAGATGCAATTAGATCCTAATTTCAACCATCATGCCAAGTGTGAGAAGCTTCACTTGACCAATCTAATTTTTGTTGATGATGTATTACTTGATGATGTATTAACCTTCAGTTGTGGAATAAAGTGCTGATGCTAAAATGTCTATAGAATTTATGCAGGAAGGTTGAGAATTTATGGGTCAAGTGGATGCATAGTTACTACCTCGACAGGTTTGCTGTAATAAAGTATTTGATTGGGAGCTAGAATAGTTGGATAGCCAAGAACATTATGAAGCAAAGACTTTCCCTACCTGTTATGCAGCACCAGTGAGATCTCTTCTTAGCACAACATAATTTCAGATTGACTACCTTTAATAATTGTCTGATTGATGATGGAACCCGAGTCACATGGAGAAACATCACCAGAAATAACAAAGCTAGACCACGTGTAGTGATTTTTCTTTGGTTGACATGTCACAAGAGGCTTGCAACCAAGGTTAAATTGGCTAGATTAGGCTTGATATTGTTCGCTGAAGATTTTGACAACTAAATATTCTAAAATGAGCTATGTGCTTCGAGGAAGAATGGCTCTATAAGGCTGTTTTGGAGTTTCTTTGCGATTGAATTTTCTCCTAAGTCGAAGTAAGGCATGGGTTATAGCATCTCCGAAGTCGAAAGGTCGAAAAGACTCAAGATATTTCGAGATATTTCTGAAAGATACGTGTTGGCAAAGTCTCGTTGTTTCACACTTCAGAACTTCGAGCGGGAATGTTTTGAATTTCAAAGTGGTTTAATTGGTTCAAAAGACACGTGGAAGCATCAGAAAATAGAGACAACGTGGCGTTTTATTAGCGTAAGACCGTTAGGGTCGAATTAGTATAAATAAGGATCTTAGTGGTAGGATTCAAAGGTGTTCATTTTGTACAAATCACTCAAAAAATCACTCAAGTATCAAGCGAAAGAGAAAGAGTTTCATTGAGAATGTACGTAACACCATTTGTATTTTTACGTTCAGTCTCAATTTTATAAATTCAAGTCATTTACATATATTGTTCTTTTTATTTCAAGTCTTGTCCTTTATCATTACAATCAAAGTCTTTTAAGTCTTTTATTCAGATTCTGTCTTTATAATTTGTATTGCCTTTAAATATGTTACACATTCGAAATATAACTTTAGAATATGAACTCAGTCATAAAGATTATAAACTTTTAGACACATGTCCTAGGATCAATCTAGTTGATCCTGTAAGCAACCAAAATATATTTAATAATTTGGAAGACTAGCGGTTGTTCTACCAAAAATCACTACGAACAAATTGCCACGCCCGGTGGGACCAGTGTCGAAAAGTTTTAAAGGTTCATAAGTTTCATTTAGATTTGCTTGTGTCTTTTAGATTTAGAATATACCAAGACCTTGTATGAAACTTAGGAGTGGTAAATCTACTAGCAATTTACAACTAATTCCTAAAATAAAATATAACAGAAAATGGCTAACACTGCCAATGATCAAGGAGGACAAAATCCTCCACAAGGGTCAGACACGGCCGTTGCAAGTTCGACTAATGTGTTGACTTCCATGCCTGGATCTCAGGCCATGCCTACATCCACAGGATTTATGGTCATAAATAGTTCTCAGGCCATACCCACATCCACGGGATCTATGGCTACAAACAAATCTATACCAATGTCCACAAGGACTGTACCCACAATTAGTTCGACCACGGTGCCTCCTTTCTTGAGTACGACAGATATTCCATCAAATACTCAAGTGGGCCCTTTTTCATCATATCTTGGAAATCAGGCACAACTTTTAACCCCTAGGCCACCAGGTTTTGGGATTTTTAGGCCTTGGAGGGAACAACCATATGGAATTCCATCCTCTTATATGGCGGGATTACATAATGGCACATCCATATATACACAACCTAATATGGCCACTTTTTTGCCAATCCAAAACGCTGGTTCTGTGGGTCGAAGTGCCCAAAACCAAGGTCCGTCGAACCAAATGCCTACACTAACAACTAATAATCAGGCAGCATTTAGGCAACAAATGGACGCTAGCAACCATGATATGGTTGGGGTTCTTGCTAGAGAAATGAACACCATATTTTCTCCTTTAATCCAAAATGTTAATAGGACTAATTAGGAAAATACTCAGTCCTATCAACAATTATCAGTGCAGATGGCGCATATTGCAGATTTTTTCGGGGCTCCCCAACCGTCAGGACAACATAGGCAAAACCATGTAGGAACCCAGGAAGAACCAACTATTAACCAAGTTCAACCACCCAGACAAAATGTTGTCGAAAGAGACACGGGGGAAGGGGTAGAACAACAAGAAATTCGACAGCAGGCCCCTGATTAACAACCTAGGAGAGTAGTGATGGTTAATAGAGATCAAAATGCAGACGAAGTAATCCATCGGGTTAGACAAGATAATATGGTGGCGGAAAATAATTTAACTACCATGATCAAAAGAATTATGGCCCAGAATAGCATAAACACAGGGCTTCGACGCCCAAATTATACTTCTCCTTTGGTAGACTTTATTTTACAAACTGAATTACCAAGGGGTTGTAAGATCCCCAAGTTTACAAAATTTTCAGGGGATACCAGTGAATGGCTCTATAAGGCTATTTTGGAGTTTCTTTGCAATTGAAGTTTCTCCTAAGTCGAAGCAAGGCATGAGTTATAGCATCTCTGAAGTCGAAAGGTCAAAAAGACTTAAGATATTTCGAGATATTTCTGAAAGATACATGTTGGCAAAGTCGCGTTGTTTCACACTTCAGAACTTCGAGCGGGAATGTTTTGAATTTCAAAGTGATTTATTTGGTTCGAAAGACACGTGGAAGCATCAGAAAATCAAAACGCATGCAAAGAGACAACGTGGCGTTTTATTAGCGTAAGACCGTTAGGGTTGAATTAGTATAAATAAGGATCTTAGTGGTAGGATTCAAAGGTGTTCATTTTGTACAAATCACTCAAAAAATCACTCAAGTATCAAGCAAAAGAGAAAGAGTTTCATTGAGAATGTAAGTGTAACACCATTTGTATTTTTACATTCAGTCTCAATTTTAAAAATTCAAGTCATTTACATATATTGTTCTTTTTCTTTCAAGTTTTGTCCTTTATCATTACAATCGAAGTCTTTTATTCAGATTCCGTATTTATAATTTGTATTGCCTTTAAATCTGTTACACATTCGAAATATACCTTTAGAATATGAACTCAGTCATTAAGATTATGAACTATTAGACACATGTTCTAGGATCAATCTAGTCGATCATGTAAACAACTAAAATATATTTAATAATTTAGAAGACTAGCGGTTGTTCAACCAGAAATCATTACAAACAGATACAAGAAAGTGCAAACAGATACAAGAAAGAGTTTGCAACTTGTGTAAGAAGGATGACGAAACTATAGACCACCTTCTATTCCAATGCACTGAGCCAATTTGGAGACATATCAGATCAGTCACATACCCAAAAAAAGTGAGATGATAAATTGTTTTGGCTAACTGAGGTCACCAAAGGAAAAGGGTGGAGAGCAGCTTGTTGAAAATGGTTATAGCTAAGACAGTTTATAACCATTAGAATATGAGGAACTGCATATACTTTAGGAGTAGAGTTAATTAATACACACTGTACAGAAGATATCATTAAAGATAGTATAGTACACAAAGGGGTGGCAGCGTAGAAAAATTAGAAGTCACCTCGCAAAGTTAATGATATAATATACTAGGTTGTTTTTGTCTTTGATTGGAAAAACTAAAGGAGAAGTAATTAACAAAATATAAAGAATGTCTTGGTCATTTACTTTTAAGTTTTATTTATTTTTTAATATTTCTAATTTATGACTTTTTCACCGTTCGTATCATCTCATTTCCAGCCTCCAAATCCAAAGAGACGTGCAGTAGATTTTTAATATATAATTACTTTTGTCTTTGTATTTATGTTTTGGATAAAAGAGAAGTTGAAATTCCTTTTCTACATGATGTCACACTCAAATCATAAACTTGTAATGAGATTCGTGAAGACTTAGACGAACCTCCGGCGCTATAAGAAACAGCGAATGATGTGAATAATAAATCCGCAATATTAATTAAAGAATCCAGCTCTCACTTGAAGAAAATAAGTCAGTATGAACATGGGTTGTTACGTTGAAAATTGCAGCCAGTTGTTTAGCCACTAATCAAGACTTAAATACAATAAACTTTTAATAATCCTTAACCACTTGCTCTTTCATGCTAAATTTCACCTTTGAATGTCAACGCAATTATCCTCACGTTACATAAATTTTGTTTATGCTACTCAAATAGTTGATCCGATGTAATTAAAAATATGCTTGCAACAAATAAATTATTACCAGTTATAGTTACTATTTTTGTTCCAATAACAAAAACGTAACATTAACATTTTATATGTAAATCAATTTTTATCCTTACGAGGTTTTTCTTTTCATTTTGAGAAAAATGATTATTATGCATAAAAAAGATTATGAATTTTGAGAAATTTCAACCATTGAAACACTCTCAATATTATAGTTTGTTTTGAATAAATGAGACGATACAATTACATAAGTGAGAACAGGTGTGGACAAAATTGAATATGAAAATATGTAGATGTTCTCATTTTAATTTATATTAAATATTAAATATTAACCATTAATAAATCTAATGGTATATTTGGTGTGTTTCACATGCAAGGGATTTACTGGAGTCTTCAGGCTAGAATTCAATATATATATATTTTTTAGGAGACAAATATGCTCTATATATATTTTTAATTATTTTATTTCATTTAGTATCACCGTTTGATCAATTTTGTTAACGGTTGATATTTGGTGTCAAATTAAATTTTAATTTATGTGTGTGTGTGGGGTGTGTGTGTGTGTGTGTGTGTGTGTGTGTGTGTGTGTGTGTGTGTGTGTGTGTGTGTGTGTGTGTGTGTGTGTGTGTGTGTGTGTGTGTGTGTGTGATGAGTCAAAACAAGTGGCCGGCAACAACGGCTTAATCTTCGGTGATGGTTGAGGAAAAAAGGGGGTTGTACCTTCAAGATACTCCGATGCCAAAGTAAGAGAACAAAGATACAATAGAAAGTATGAAGTTTTGGGCTAAGTTTGAATTACCTCGCCTTTTAGGTGTAGAGGGCTATTTATATTGTTCTTTTTGGTGTTGAACTAGGTCAAGCTATATTCGTGGGTCTGGGCGTAATTCCAGGCCCCAAAATATAAGAAATCGTTGATCAAGTCTTGGTTCATCTTGGCAAAAGGAACTAGCCGTTGGCGAGAACGGAGAACTAGCGTGCTTAGATAACTTTATGTTGCGGGGGGAACCACTGCTTAGTCGTGCTCGACAGATGGATAAAATGGAAGATTTAACCTCTGCTTGCTCGATGGAACGGGCCAATGCTCATTTGGCCATTTCACACTTATGAGTGAATTGGGTCAATTAAAACAATTGGGCTAGTCCTGAACAGAAGTCCCCAATTTGTTGCTTTTGGGCGTGAGAGTAATGACTTGAGGTCTTCTTGTGCGAGCATTGAGGGGATCCGACGAGGAGACGGTGTTTATTCAATGCAGAACGGAACGATGAAGCGTATTGATCGATGGATGGGGAGCTGAACAGTTAGCTAAAGGTGGAGAGATTGTGTGTGTGCTCGCCTCGAGCCTTGTGTAATATTTAATGTGTAATGATAGCTAGTCTAGTAACTAAGGAAAACCAGATTGTGCCTATGGAAGAGACAACTTGATCGTGGTTTTTATTAAGTTTGTCGTTAAGTTTCAGGCTTGCGTGCCATTTTAATTTTGATTTTTTGGCGGGTGTATGCCCTTCTTTAATGATGTATCAAATATTACCGTCCTGACCGTAATGGTCTAGTGACGAGCACAAACCATGGGCCTTTGGCCCTTTTAGTTTACTAAGTTTTTGCTCATATTTGCGTGCATGGTTTATGATGTTTATGTATGTTTTTCTTGTAATTTTTAGGACAGGGGGTTTTGCTCGGTATTTATGTGATCGTCAAGTGTGGGGAACTTGATCGATTTGTTGGGGTCATGTGCTTGGATGGGGCGAGTCTCAAGCTCCGTTGATATGGCGCTCGAATTTCACGACATGAACGGCCCCCCTTCGCGAGCAGGGTGTTTAACCATCGTAGTACGATTACGACGGGGGATCTCGACACTAGTGTTCCCTGAAGGACTAAGTGTCTTCTCGTCAAAAGAGCGGACTCTTGTTTTTTTGTTTCAACATGAGGTGCTCTGCTTGAACCTGGGATGCACCTATGAACGTGAATGTTCCCTCGTCAGGGAGGAGATGGTGTGTTTGGTCTTAGCTATAGTATTATTTTAGCTTTTCAGCGTTCCATGGTCGAGCAAGTTCTTCTCCCTGTAAATTTTTTAAGTAATAGTGTAACACCCATTTTCTAACCCCAAACATATCATTCAATCACACAGAGTAATTATGCATACGGAAAAAGGGCGTCACATGTTATTTTAATCACAATGAAAACCTAAAACAAAACATCCAACATTCTTAATATGCAAAGAACATATTGTAACACAAATGCAAATCTCATGCTTTCATACATTATGCATAAACGCTTGCGGAAAACAATTGAATTGCTATTAAAAGTTTCAATGAATATATCCCATACTATATTCATCTACCAAATTCAAATTAACATTTAAATCCACATACTAATTTGAAATCCACAATCTTGGCCACATAGCCTTAAACAACATATCCGAGATCTCAAACAATTACATCCGAATATCCAACAAAACATAGGAAATAGCAATATCCAAACATAAGCATAAGTCTAAAGAAAATCCCCCCAAATGTTACATGATCAGAGCATATGACTCGCTACTAATCCAATAACAAACTCAGGAGCTCCTCGGCTAAATCCTCGGACAAGCTACTACTCGTCAGAACCTGCACGTTACCAACGAAGGATAACATTCAAACAGAAGGGTGAGAATTCAACTTCTTATAGAAAACATAATAATGAGAAATGCAACATAAACAAGCTTACATTTCACAATTCATCACTCTTCATAAAAACATGCTTTTATAACCATACATCAAAGTTAACATGTTTCATCATTAAATCACCAAGCTCCATCATTCAAGTAATTATGTATAATTACTAATTCAACAATTATATTCCACTAAGGAAATGCCATCAAGTATACAACTATCACATAAAATTCACATTATACATCACTCATCAAATAATCAATCCAAGTCAATCATATTGCAAAATCACACAAAACATAATTCACACCGACACGTGCGACTCAAGTATGACTCTATGCAATATGCATGTGGATCCCATCCGTTATCATTTCCGGTCATGCCGATTGTCTTTCCTCTATAAACTAGATAACCAACTCAAAAGCCTCGTTCCGTATTAAGCTTTCAAATCTCATTCGGCGTTAGATTTGGGACAATTAAATAACCTTCGCGAGATTACCCAACATTGTCACTTTCAAAGACTCATGCTTGTGTACGTGTACAACAAAACAAGACTCATGCATTTAAGACGATCTCTCTATCTCTTAAACTACACAATCGCATCTTTACAACTTTGCACAACATTACACAACATGACATTCAATCCAACCTCAAACCTCAATTAGCATTTAGCAATCAATCACACAATTCATGACATTAACATCTCATAAGGCATTCATGAATATTGATCATAAACAACTCATCCATAACATACATTCATAATTACATGTTATTCCCAATTAAAATCATAATTAAATTAAACAAATACTAACCACCCTACTCTTTCATATAGACAATCATTTAAGCTTCAATATGCTTCAAACGGCGCATAAAAAGGAGTTACGGATCAAAAGTTATGATATTTCAAAGTTTGGAAAAAGTTTTGTAAAACAGGGTCCGCTTAGCAAAAGGGCCAGAAGCGAACTACAAACAAGTTCCGCTTAGCGGAGCGTTGGCGAGACCCTGTTTCTTTTGTAGAAGTAGAGCATGTTTTGCGCGATTATTTTTGCTAGTTCCTCTGCTTCAATCCAATAGGTAAATTAGTCGACGGCTACTATCAAGTAATTATTTTTATTAGAGCCGATGACAAAAGGACCGAGGAGATCCATTCCCCACCAGGCGAAAGGCCAGGGTGAGGATAGAGATTTGAGTTTGTTCGGAGGGGCAAGGTGCATATCCCCAAACTGTTGGCATTTGTTTCATTTCTTGACGTGTTCTTTGGAATCCTGCTGCATAATGGGCCAATAGTATCCTGCTCTTAAAGCTTTTCGAGCGAGTGATCTTCCCCCCAAATGTTGGGTATTTATTCCTTCATGGATTTCATGTAGAACGTGTGAGATTTTTGTTTCATCGATACATTTGAGGAGGGGGATGGAGAACCCTTGTCGATATAGCTTGCCCTCGACCAAAACGTAAGAGCAAGCTCTTCTTCTGACGGTGGCAGAATCTTTAGTATTGTTTGACAGTTCGTCGTTTGCTAAATATTTATATACCGAGGTCTTCCCACAAACGGCGCCACTGTTCAGGACAAGTTAGAATAGGTGGCTTGCAACGACGGCTTGATCTTCGGTGATGGTTGAGGAAAAGAGGGGTTTGTACCTACAAGATACTCTTATGCCAAAGTAAGAGAGAGAACAAAGGTACAACAAAAATTATGAAGTTTTGGGAAAAGTTTGAATTACATCGCCCTCTAGGAGTAAAAGGCTATTTATATTTTTCTCTTTGGTGTTGGACTAGGTCAAGCTATATTCGTGGGACTGGCCGTGATTCCAGGGCCCAAATTATAGGAAACCGTTGATCAGGTCTTGGTTCATCCGGGCAAAAGGAACTAGCCATTAGCGAGGACGAGGAACTAGCTTGCTCGGATAATTTTACTCTCTCTCTCTCTCTCTCTCTCTCTCTATATATATATATATATATATATATATATATATATATATATATAGGAAAAGAGGGGTTTGTACCTACAAGATACTCTTATGCCAAAGTAACAGAGAGAACAAAGGTACAACAAAAATTATGAAGTTTTGGGCAAAGTTTGAATTACATCGCCCTCTAGGAGTAGAAGGCTATTTATATTTTTCTCTTTGGTGTTGGACTAGGTCAAGCTATATTCGTGGGACTGGCCGTGATTCCAGGGCCCAAATTATAGGAAACCGTTGATCAGATCTTGGTTCATCCGGGCAAAAGGAACTAGCCATTAACGAGGACGAGGAACTAGCTTGCTCGGATAATTTTACTCTCTCTCTCTCTCTCTCTCTCTCTCTCTATATATATATATATATATATATACACACACACACACACAAAAGACGTTGGGTGGAGATGGTTCCTTTTAAACTTGTCGAGTCTCAAAAACTAAATCTACACTATTACAAATAATATTTTTCATGGAAAAGCTTTCACCTTATCCAATAAAAAACAAAGGTATAATGCCCAGGCATATTTTATTTGTTTTATAAATAAAAAACAACATATTTCCTCGGTTTCTAACTATAATCGAGGGGAAAAAATTCAGGATATGCTTTGAATCCCAGCAAATGCAGTTTATGTTTTTATTTCTTTAAAAGTGGTACATTTCTTTTTATTTTATGTTTTATTTATAAATTAATGATCTATTCCTTCGATTTTTGAAAAAAATCAAGGGATTAAATAATCTGATTTTACTATTAAAACATTTGTTAAACAGATTTTACCCTAAACTTAACTTCTATGTAGCCGCTCTAAACTCGTACACATAATTCTTTGGGATGGATTGCAAGACAGAAAAAATCTCCAAACTTGAACAAAATATTGTTTCAGCTCTTGCAATCTATCTTACATAATGGTGTTGATGTTGTTGTTATATTTTTGGAATAACCTACCTATATTGTCAATTAAAGAAAACAACATTGCTTTACTCAGTTGACAACACAAAGAAATTTATTCCTAAAGATATTATAAATTGTAACACCCTTCTAACCCACAAAGAATATTTGCAATATAATACGAAATAAATCAAATAAAACATCCACACGAGAGTGTCACCTTCATATAAACTTGACAATATACAAGTCCTGCTCTGTAACACGGGTTGTCAAAAATTATATATATATATCATACACTGCTTTAACGCAACAATAATAACATCACTTTTCTCACAACAGAATTTATAATTTAAAAACATATTTATAAAACTTTATACAACATCACTCATGACCTCATAGCTCATGTTTCATAAACCAAAACACCTCAATACCATGAAGGCAATTCAGCATATCAAAACAATTAAAGAAGAACATAATAGTTCCAAAAACACAAGATCCCGACCTTGATGTTACGTATCAGAGCAAGACTCCCTTTATTCGAAAATAAACGCTTAAAAAGACTCCACGAAGTTATCCTCTAACTTCGGTAGACTACTCCTGATTACCTGCGTGTTACCCACATGGAGGCAACATTCAAACATAAAGGGTAAGTATTTCATAATTATTATATAAGACATAAGGAATAAATATAGTAGTGGTATACAATTAATCAAAAACCACACATATACCAATACGAGCGTATCCTCATGATGCACATGTTTACTCACACCTGCACATCATCATCTACTCACAATATCATCACATAATTCAATCAAACTAATCATATAATTCATCAGTTTGTGAAGTTGAGCATCATGCATTCAAAGAATATTTGTAGGACAAAGAAGCATTTGTAGGACCATTGGTCCAGTGACGGCCCTTAATCCCATTATGTGTAACACCCCAATTCTACCCAAGGCATTTAGGCAAGAAAAAATCAGAGTATTAAAATTTCATACAACACAATTAGGATGTTACACTAAGTAACCAAACAAACACCTAGAAAACAAACAGACATCAGCGATGCCAAAAGCATACAACACCTGTCAATAAAACGATACATAACACACGGAAGATATGAACATAAAAAAGTACGTATAGTTCTCACTCTCAAAGAGGAGTTTTCCAAAATAAAGTGTTTACAATACACATCAGCACATCATCACATATACATGTTCAAAAGAGTCATATACAAATAAATAACAACAGACTCCCGACTCCCCGGTGTTACGTATCAAAGCAACCGACAAGACCAACTAGAGAACTACCTCTTCCAAAGACTCCCGAAGCGGCTAATCTGCAGGATGCCACTCAAGCATCAAATCAGCAGAAGGGTGAGTATATAGTTCATTACGAATAATTATAATATATGTAGCGACTAAAACGCAATTAATCAAAATACAACACACGGATCAACATAATATCCCAAGAATAAAAGTCACGACAATCAACTCATTCAACCACAATCGATATATAAGTAATGCAACACATGAATGATAACATAAATTATAAAGACAGACAATGATGAATGAGACTCGACTATGCATATGCATGTGGTACCAAATCCGGAGTAAACTCCTCCTTGTCATTATGACAAATACACCTGGCCGAGCATTATGTTGGGACTTTATTCCATTCAGGAAGCCTGCAGGCTGTCGTCATCGAGCATGTAGCTCCCATTGATGACCCTTGCCGAGCATTATGCTGGGACTTTATTCCACTCAGGAAGCCCGCAGACTGTCGTCATCGAGCATGTAGCTCCCACTGATGACCTCTTGCCACTCAGGCTAATATACCGTTACCGAGCATTAAGCTCCTACTGGTAACCAATGCCCGCAGGCCACCTGTTAATAGCATTCCGCCATTAACGTATTGAAATGTTATGCTGTGCAAATATATGACTCTATTACACGACAACAACATCATCAATAATATAACACGGTCACATACTCACGTTACACCGTTTATATTCTATCCAAAAGGATACATCACCAATTAATAACATCATTATCAATTATATCACACCATAATTACCACACAGGCATTAATAAGCACACAGCACACATTCACCGTCAAAACATACTGGCCACATTGGCATAAATGATCGCATATTTGCATCACATCAAATTAATATTGGCCATCGGCCCACAACTTCATCAATACATCAACAACAAGTTGTAATAACAACAATTAAACAATGATAATACATCATTCTCATAACAACAATTACTTGCCATAAGGCCACATATCAGGTTAACAACAAACAACCAAACATCGTCACATATCAAGAATGAACATTCATTAATACATAACACATACGAACATGATTTCATGTTAATCCACACATCAACAACAATTGCAACCAAGCACTATGATTATCTACCAATCATATCGCGCATATAAACAATTATGTGTTTTTATCAACAACACCTCATAACCAATTAATCACAAGCTAACCAAACCTATACCATCATATAGAACATCCAATTAGCTTCCTAACGTTTCAAACGACACATAAAACGAACACCAAGTTAAAAGATACGACTTTTCAAAGTTTGGAAAACATAAACATACTTCATATGTTAACCCTACTTAGTTCTATCACTAAATCCTAATAAAAATAATAGGAGACTACATCCTACGAACCATTCCATTAAATCTTAGCGTATATTATTGCCTTAGCTTTCCAACGCTTCGAACGACGACAAAATCAGAGTTACTGATCAAAAGTTATGATCGTTACAAAATCTGTCAAAAATTGGAAAAAGCAGTAGGTCGACGCATGGAAATCATAGGTCGACGCATTGAACTCCTGTCACTCTCGGGTATGCGCATGCTGACCCAATAGGTCGACGCATTCATCAGAAAACCCAGATTTTTGCCTTTTAGGCTGCATAGGTCGACGCAAACCCCTGTGTAGGTCGACCTAAGCTTCGCAGAAACCCTAAAATCACCATTTCCACCAACCAAACTCTTATAAACATTACTCTAACATCTATACATCATTATAACATCAATATAACACACACATTCCATATAAACAACATAACATTCAACTTTCATGGTTGATTCATTAATCTCTCTCAACCTAACATTTTCTTACAAAACAAGAAAAAATGGAAGATATGGAAAGGATGAAGAAGATGAACAAGAACAACTATATAAACCATACAAATGCATAATAAACGACATACTCCCCCTTACCTTGGATTTGTTCTTGGATCAAGGTTTGTTTTGATCTCCACAAAATCTCTTTTCCTCTTCTTCTTCTTCTTCTCTTTCTCTCTTCCTTTTCCTTTTCTTCTTTTCTGTTTTTTCTTCCTCTTTCTTTCTATCCTTTTTCCCTTCTTATCTTTTCTCCCACAAATATCTCTTAGCCACTTAACAAAATATCTCACTTTACGGTCCAAAATCAATTGCTCAGAAAAACCCCAAAACGCAGAATATTACCTTAATAATATTTCCAGTACCAAAAATATGAAAACCTTCAATTAAATATTAGTCCGCCATCCCGAACTAATACCGACTGAAATGACTCCAAAAACGGTAAAATTCCAATAAACGTCACAAACGTCCAAATTAAGCATTGTCATACCCCAAATTTGTCCCACCCCTTACTTCTAACTGGCTTAGGCTTTGCATTCATGTACATACCTACATTAGGTCATCTAACACTTCATGCATCGCTAACCAATAATTTGAGACATGGGATCAGAGGTCTTCTAGTGGATTAGAGTTTTATTGGTTTGAAGCCTCTACTTCAGATAAACTTGTTTCAACTGGTCCTTCTGTGCGCACTGGATTATGGAATCAGGGTTTCGGGTCATGGATATTGTGGATTTCCTCTTCATCAAGCTTCAAAGTTATTCTTCATCCATATACCACAAATTCAATGATTAAGGGTTTTATTTCCCTATTTTCGTGGTGATTCAAAGGATACTGCACATTAGTGGAACTACAAGTCATTGACATTGGGGTTCATGCAAGAATTTGGACATATCTATTGTAATTGGGGAACTGTTGCAAGACTGGAGGAAACTATGTCAAAACTTTGACTTTCGGTCGAAATCAACCAAAGAATGTTGACTCTTGATCAAAGTCACTCTTGAGGTTTTTTGAGATTAAAGGTATGAATGGAGAATGCATTAGGAGTTTGAATATGAAGCATATAGGGGAAAGTTACGTTTCAGATGTAAGGGAATTCAAACACACTCATTCATTCATAAAACATTTGAACATGGTTAAGAAGAGGTCCTTCAAGCTACAATCAAAGCCTCCTTTCAAGAACTCTAAGATTAAAGGTAAATAGAAGAGAAATTTCAAAGTTTAAATTGGAAGAGAATTATTACAAAGGGGGCAAATTTCATTACAAGACAATACAAGCCAATTACATACATTCAAAAGCCAATGCGAAGTACAGTTTGAAATCCATGCCCGATTCATTGCAAGTACAAAGAAGATTACACGAAAAAATACAACACGTCCTAAAAACCTATCTTTCTTCTTCTCCGATCCTTCAAAGCCATCTCATCTGCGCCATGTTGATAGGCATTTTCTTGTTGTTCAAGCAATGGTGCATTTCACTTTGATATGCCTTGTTTTAAAATCAATGCCACACCTGCATATAAAGAAACCAAGGCGGCCAAACAAACTAAACACACAGTCAGAACAAATGTCATGGCAACATCCTCTACATACCAAACACAATACCATACACACACATACACTTACATTGCATCAAAACCAAAGCCTTTGCCATGAAAAAAAATCAAAACCAGCCCCTGTTAAACCCATTAAAACCATACAGTTCAACAACATTCATACAATATACCTGCACACATTCTGCTTCAACAATCCAAACAGCCGGTAATTCATAATAGTTCTGTTCCACCAGCCGCTCACACGCAATTCAGTCCAAATCTTAAAGTTAACTCTCAGTCAGCTCGCAAACAGGTTCAAGCTACGAAACCAACATCCTGCATAATGAAAACCGTGTCAGTTCGAAGGAACAGTCCCTTTACGCAACGGCAGCCAAGTTCAGTTAACAAGCTAAAGAAAAAAACAAGTGCAAGAATCAAGAGGAATCTCTACTAACTCAACAATATACATCATAGGATCACTAACCAAACCACCCACTATCCATCAGCCCTGCAAAAACAGCGCCATAACCAACCTTTTCAATATATAACAGAATTCAGAACTCTTGCTAACTAACAAACTGCTAACAGTATAACTAGTTTTTCTAACCTATCAGTTACAAATTCTAAACCTTTTCAACCAACTCTACAAAAACAAACAACAGTTTGTCATCCAGCTTCTTTTCCCACCCTCACATAACCACCAAATTCCCTAACTAAATCCCTAACCAATTTTTACTAATCTACAACCAACTACTAACAGAGATAACAAACTGAAAAAATAGAGTTAACCACCTCATTAACTGCTCAATCTCAACCCTCAGTTTCATAACAGAAAGTAACAACCTATAACTAACTAATTGAATCACAATCTCATAACTTCCAAACAAAAAACAGAGTATAACTAACTTGAAACAGAAGTAACAAACTTCTAACCGCCAGATCCTCACCCTTCAATCCATAAACGAATCTCAGATCCTAGGGCCCTCAATCACTCTCAACCTCTAACTGAATCTCTCACTCTCATCCTCTATATAACAAGACTTCCCTCCATATTTCAAACTTCACGTTCACTTCCCTCCACAACTTTCACACACGCCATTTCACACTCTCTTCTTCTCCACACACGCTTCATTCATCACACTCACCAATCATCTTCATCTTCTCCCTTCTCACTCTCTGCAACTTCATCACCTCCATATAGCCTCAACCATCACTTCTTCAGTCCCATTCTCTTCTTCTTCTTCACCATCACCCGCAACCTTCACCATTTTTACACTTCAATCTCATCATCATCTCCATGAAAAGAAACAGAAAAAGGAGAAGAAGAAGAATCGTATAACAGAAAAAGCAATAAAAAACTCACCACAAAAATCTGAGCAATCGAAGAATCAACAACAACATCAACATCATCTTCATCCGCAACAACAATCAAACTTCGGTTCGTAACCACATTCAACTTCATCGCCGCAACTACATAGCAACAACATCTCGATGTATTCACAAGCTGACGAGTTGCAAGGATTAGAAAAGAAGAAGAAGATAATGTCGAAGCGCCTCTCCGTCGCTGAATGATGCGTATGTGTGTGTTTGGTGCTCTATTTCTGTGATTACGAAGGCGACGATCTACCATCAAGGACAAAGAGAGACTGAGAGTGAGGGACATCGGAAAGAGGAGAGTTGAGATCAAGTTTCTCCAACTCATGGCGGAGGAAGGCTTCGATCAGAGAAGAGAAGGATGTTGTTACCGTCTCTGGCCGCCGTTCGCGAGAAAGAGGGACTTCCGAAAGAAGACGGCACTGGAACGAGTGTGCTGCAAAGATTTTTGACCGGAGTAAGGTTGAGAGGACGCTGTTGAACAAATCGGAGAAGAAGAGTTTCCGGCCATTCCGCCGCCGCTGTTCATGAAGAGAAGAATACGAACTTTCAACTTCAATGGTCACAAATCAGCGTAACCCTAATTCCTCTTCTAGTTTTTTTTTATTTTTTTAGTTTTAATTTTTTTTATTTTTATTTTAATCGAACATTAAAATCTGAATAATACAAAATCTTTGGGCCTGTACCGGAATTCAACTTTACACCTCCCCCATCTGGCCCGTACCTCATCACGTTTTTGGCTGATAAACTCAATGCGAAAAAACTGCTGATGGGCCAATCTGCTTAGGCCCAGCGCTTACTTCTCCCTGCACCTTAATTCAGTTTACACCCTCTGGGTTCACTTATCTTCTTTTTAGAATTAGGTTTTTTCTTATTTTTAGATAATAAATGCATATAAAATCAATAAAACTTGTTAGTTTTTTTAGCCACTTTTAGGTTATTTTTTACATTTTAGCCACTTTTAGGTTATTTTTTACATTTAAGTTCTTTCATAAAAACCCATAAAAATAGTAGTATTTTTAGGTTATTTTTTGCACTTAATTTTGAGTGGTTTCTTATATACTTTTGTGCTAATTTTGTATGTTTGTGTTTACATTGGTTTTGGCCTATAACTTTGGCCTATGTTAATATCATTTTTAATGCTCTTTTTTAGAATTTACCATAACATTAGAGTTAGATTAGAATAACACTAGGCTTAGAAATTAAGCTAGTCCCCCACTTTTCATTCTTTTTCTTTTTCAACATAAAACATCTAATAAATGCTTGATTAAAATCCCATAAAAAATACAAAGAAAACACTTAAAAACATTAATAAAAAAGTGAAAATCATTAAAAAGGGAATGGAAGCTTGAATCTCCCTTGCTTTAGGGAATCATTCGAGTGCTTGGATCTCCCTTGCTTTAGGGTACCATTCGGGCGTAAGTTCCCAAATTCTAAAAAAACACAAACCAAAGAGTAACTCGAGTTTCCCTTGCTTTAGGGATTTCCTCGAAACACTCAAACTCTCTCTCTTTCTCTCCTTTCTTAAGGGCATTGTTATCTCCGCTCTATTGCATCCTAGGTCGATCCCTTATGCAAGAGCGCGAGCGTTAACTCCGCCCAACTAAAAAACACAAAAACAAACAGAAAACTTGTGAGCCGAACTACGGCGCTCTGATTCCTGAAAAGGATACGTAGGCATCAAGTCGCGGGGCTTGAACGAGCACATTTGTAAATATTCCTTCTTTTCCCCGTATTTCTTTTGCATTCATTCGCATATAGACATAGACATAGATACACCCTTTAGATAGAAACAAACATAGGTGGATACCATCGAGTACGATGGGCGCGAGGGGTGCTAATACCTTCCCCTCGCGTAACCGACTCCCGTACCTAGATTCTCTGGTCGCAAGACCCTGTTCTTATCCTTTGCTAGGTTTTCTGATATTCCTTTCCCTTATGGGATAAATATATTGGTGGCGACTCTGTTCATTTTTCGCGAGCGTGCGACAGCTGGCGACTCTGCTGGGGATGTTGCTAGACCTATTGCGGGTCCATTCTTAGCGAGTCAATCCTAGCCTTTGTTTGTTTCTTTTGTTGGGTGTTTCTTTGTTCTGTTTATATGTTTACATCTTGTATATATGTTTGCATATCATGTTTATTTTCCGCTTGCATATCATGCATCTGGACTATATTATGGGTCCCCGTGGGGGCCACATATGTTTCTGCTTTGTTTTGCAGGTCGTGGGTTTTTTGTGAGGTAAAAGGCCCACTACCCAGGCCAGTGACACATAGGATTAGCGTGGATGCTCATGTTGACTCCCGTGGCTCTTGCTACGATCGAGCTTGACATGGGGTACCACAACTGGGCGAGGTTCTTTCATGGAACACTGTGTCTGGCACGCTTGTTGCCTCAAACACTTTGTACCCCATGGGAACTGTAGACCCTAGTGACCATTAGGGACCACTTGTCCGTGTCTAGACTTCATACCCGTGAGATTGGGGTGGGACAGGAAACCTTGACTCCTACATACCATTGCTTCTTCAGAGTTGAGGTCGGACCTTTATTTGGTCCGTTCTCATGGCGCTCGATATTCTGGTATTCAAAAAGGCGTCGAACCTTTGATCCTGTGACATTTGGCCTGTATGGAGGTTTTATATCAGTCATTCAGAGGATTGTGTGGTGGTTACTAAGATTATATGGACCTTGATCCCATGCTTTTGCATTGCATAACATCATTGCTTTATCCACTTCATTTATGGGGATCCTAAAATCTATTTCCAAAAAAAAAAAAAAAGAGAAAAAAAAAAGAAAAAGGAAATAGAAAAGCAAAAAAAGAAAGAAAAGAAAAGATACTCTACACAAAATAAGGCTTTGACTCAAAAAATAAAAAGAGAAATAAAAGTGTGTGAAAAGACTTTAGGATCTCTCATAAATGAAACACATTGCATTCATACTATCATGCATTTCATGGTTCTCTCAGAAACTTATTAGGGCCCTTTCTACTCAAATTCTGACTTCAGCAACACAATTGACTTCTCACCGTTACATGCTCAAATGTTGATATTGGAACAACTCTGTGGATTTTAAATGAGATGAGAACAGAAATGGAGACTGACATGAATCAGTGTATGGAGGTTATTCAAGCCTTTTCTCTTTTACAAGAAGAATTGAGACATGTTCCTCAAAGGCCTATGAGAAGGTCTTATGTATCAGAATGTTTGAAATGATGTTGAGATTCCTATTCTTGGTGAGGAGAATTCACATCATTGAAGTCTTCAAGTTTCCAAGTATTGAATTTGACAAAAGGTTTCACCTCTTGGAGAAAATATTGAAATCCATAAAAAAGTCGTGACTCCACTGATTCAGATGTTGTTGGTTTGTGCCTAATTCCTGATATCAAGAAATGCAAGGATCATCCACTCTCACTCCTAATGCTGGACATGCAAGCCGAAGTGATAATCATCTTTTGCACATATGTGGAAATTGCTTGGGGCTCCCGCACGAGGGATAAGCAAGACGTACTCTTATCTTGAGCATCGCATCATTCGCATTGCTCGAATCCCTTAAAGCATTACAAATTCCTAGGTGATTTCGTCAGAATCTTCTTCCAAGTGGTAATCAAGAGTGTTCTACACAATGCTTCTCTTTCTCAAGGTTTTGATTCATACCCCAGTTGCCTCTTCTCAGAATTTCCCTCTCATTGGCCTTCGTTTGTTAACAGAGACAAGAGGAATATGAGAAATAAATTGATGTGATTCTATTGCCTTGTGCCCATTCGCTTCCCTGTTTGTTGGAATTTCAATTGGTTAAGATTCAAGTATTGGGTCTTCTCCACCACAAATAGATGTCTTCAATTTGATGACCATACAAGGTTCTTTCCATTTATGATGGTGAATACTACTCTAGCAACATCTATTCTTGGGGCTCCCGCACGAGGGATAAGCAAGACGTACTCTTATCTTGAGCATTGCATCACTCGCATTGCTCGAATCCCTAAAGTAACACAAAGATTTACAACTCTTGGATGACTTTGTTGGAGTTTTCTTTTGAAGTAATCTAAAGTGTTTGGAAGGAACTACAGAAAGTATTCAAGATCAACAAGTCCAGACGGAGTCAAGCCTCCTCAACTATGGCAATCATCAATTCATTTCTGCATTTTCATTTGTAATTTTCCTTGTTTTGTTAAATGTTTCTTCCGTGTAAAACTTGTTTGTTTTTAATAAAAATAAAATGCACTGCATATGCTAGTTTCGAATCAATCCATTCGTGTTCACTCATATCTTTCTGTCTATCGATATCAAACTCTTGATTAAGCAAAAAAATATCAAAAGGAGAATGATGAAAAATAGTAAAAACGCAAAATCTCTAATTGTGTGCTTTTGAATAAAACCCCGCTGAGGATGTACAGGCATTGTTTCAAATCCCCAAACACTGGAGGTATAAGGGAGATAGACCTTCGTTAACCCCTTTGAGCCTTGAAGTAGGAGTTTCTTTTCTATACAAAAAAAAAACCCTCACATTTAACCCAGGGGCAGGGTAGCGTTCAATTAATCTGATCGAGCAATCAAAATTCATCAGGAGTGTCCGTCCAAGGATACAACAATGGTTATCTTTCAAAAGGTTGAGGAAAGTCAAATGCCACAATGGTAACCCCTCATCAATCAAAGACTCAGGAAGTCACTCACCTCCCACAAGTCAGAGATTTAGGATCACACGACTTATTCAAAAAAGAAAAGGGCCCGCTAAGTCAACAACTTGAAAACAAGTGACTTAGGCAAAAAAATTGGGGCATCCCGCTGGACTCCAAAAATAGAATTCAAAAGAATTTGTCCAGGCAAAAGTTAGGGAAAAAAAAAAGAGAACAAAGCAGAAGCGAAAAACGAGGATTACAACATAAAGATCCTCATCAGAGGAACAAAGTTGTGTGATCAGACACCAAAAAGAAAGTGAGTGACTACCATGTCCAAGAAGACTGATTCCTCAATCATTTCAAACTCCTCTTGAAGGATGGACGCTCGTATCAGGTTAAGTTGAACTTAGGACTGGAGAACATCACGAAGAATGGGTGGGTTAGGTTAGACTTTGAGCCTTAAATCCTTTCTTTCTAAAACCGTGAACCAGGCCACGTTACAACCCTTAAAAGACCTAATTGAAGCAGGGTTTATTTCAAAAGCAATTTGTGTAAAACTGACTCCTGGATGTTCGCTTACCATTTATGTTGATATCGATATGACAAACAATTCAAACACTGAATGTCACAACCTTGTTTTAATAATTTTGATGTCGAAGCTAGCATAAGCATTGCATTAGGATTATCATCTTCAAAACAAATATCTCTTACTTGTGAATAAACACTTGACATCAAGGAAGATCAAACAATGAACAACTGCAAAAAAAGTTGATTGATTCCACGAGCTATTCACTTCAAAGGCTGATTACTCCAAGGGGCAAGTTGTATGAAGACTCTGTCAATTGAAGCACCCATTCAAGCTTTCATCAATCTGGGGCAATCAAGTCGAGGAATCTCTCTTGGGTTCAACCAATCTGGGGCAGTTACATCAAGATTTGACAAATCCCTTCAAGGATCCTTTGGGGAAAATTCCTCCGTAAGTCACGAATCCTGGGGCACAATCTTCTAAGTTTTATTGTCCTCTCCCTAATAATAGGAGTTTATTTCTCCTGGGACCTTGGTCTCTCCCCAAGCATGGAGTTTATTTCTCCCGAGAGTTTGTTCCATTCCTCAAGCATAGGAGTTTATTTCTCCTAGGAGTTGTCCTACTTCCCTAATCAAGGCTCCTTATATGGATTTCTCATTCCCAACATGGTGAATCGAGGGAATCTCCTCAAGCTGAAAATCCTCCAAGCAGTGGCACATGGTGAGAAGTCAGAAATTATTCTTCAAGTCAAAGAAGGTGCATCTTGCAAATCAAAGTCCAATATCTATTGGCATCTCTACATGGTCCTTAACACTAAGGGGATTCTCCCTGATGTTTACCTCACTAATGCCTTTATTTGGCATTCTGCATATAGTATTCATTGCATATAACATTGCATCCTCAAAAGCGTAGCATATCCGTCAAAATGGAGCATTACGCCATAGAAAAATTCAAACATGCATACAAAGCGTAAGCCAGATAATACAAATCAGCACTCAATCAAGCCGACGATACTTCCCCACAAAAATGTTGTCCTTACAAACATCGATTGATATCTGTTACTCCATCACAAATCTCCTCAAACCATGGTGCCAATACCTGGTATCCTCAATCCCCAAAAGAAGTCTCAAGTTCTCTCCCCAATGTGGATCGGGTACAATGTCTTTCTTCGTCAGAATCGTTGTCTCCGAGGTTATTTCCCGTGTGCTGCGTGCAGATTAGAGCGTGAATGAGGGTGGGCATTCAACCCATCTCATTTTTCAGTCGTTTGAATAATCATACTTAGTGTGTGGCAATTCGAACGATTGCCGCTCTTGAAGAGCTACACCCCGCCTTTGGCCTGAGGGATTAATGTAATTCTTATGCTTCGCAAGCATCAACATCTTCGTGATTATGTATTTTGATCGTGTCTAGTCGTCACTAGTCTCCATGGTCCCTTCCCCTCGTACGGGAAAACTTTTTAGATCCAACCCCCGTGTTGTGTATCCTTTGCATTCCGTCCTGGCAAACCATTTCAAAACTAATTCCCAATCCCCAACCTCAGTGTTGATATTAATTCTTTCTTCCCTTGACCTCAGTGTCGATACCTTTCTTTTCCAACCTCAGTGTTGATGTCTATCCTTTCCTTGTCCAACCTCAGTGTTGATGCCTATCATTCCTTCGCCGACCTCTGCGTCGATGCCAATCGTCATTCACAACCTCAGTGTTGATGTTTATCTTTTCTCGTCACAACCTCAGTGTTGATGTCCTCGACCTCAGTGTCGACGCCTTTCCTTTCACAACCTCAGTGTTGATGTCCTCGACCTCAGTGTCAACGCCTTTCCTTTCACAACCTCAGTGTGGATGTCCCCCAACCTCAGCCTCAGCGTTGATGTCCTCCAACCCCAGTGTTGATGTTTATCCCTTATCCTCGTATTTTTCAATTCTTGTAGGTCGTAGGTCCGTTGATCTTACCCTAGTTTTGAGTCATGGATCGTAGGTCCGTTGACCTTATCCTCATCTTTGCTAATTCTTGTGGATCGTAGGTCCGTTGACCTTATCCTCATCTTTTTCATTCTTGTGGATCGTAGGTCCGTTGACCTTATCCTCATCTTTTTCATTTCCTGTGGATCGTAGGTTCGTTGACCTTATCCTCATCTTTTTCATTTCCTGTGGGTCGTAGGTCCGTTGACCTTATCCTCATCTTTTTCAATTCTTGTGGATCGTAGGTCCGTTGACCTTATCCTCATCTTTTTCAAAGTGGGTCGTAGGTCCGTTGATCTTACCCTGAATTTGAGTCGTGAGTCTGTTATACTCGCCCTAGATTTGAGTCGTGGATCTGTTGATCCCACCCCGGTTTCGAGTCATTTACCCTTACTTTCAATTTCTGAGTCAGTAGATCCCGTCTCCCCATCAAACCCGCACTGTCCAATCATAGTTTCATACAACAATCACCTCCTTTGAGAACCTTTTATTGGCACCTTGGCTACGTTACAAGCTATCACCATCCAACTATTGCTTACCGTAAATCCCTCCATCATAAAAATAAAAATTTCTCTTTCCCCAGCAGATATCAAAAAAAATAAGGATAACATTTACACCATCTTCTCTTTAGGACAAATTTCTGGTACTTTGATATTTAATCTTCTTCTACCTCGAATGTTCGAAAGGCTAATGCCAATCTCACCTTCAGGTTTAAGATGATTAAATAGGGGCAGCTGTCATACCCCAAATTTGTCCCACCCCTTACTTCTAACTGGCTTAGGCTTTGCATTCATGTACATACCTACATTAGGTCATCTAACACTTCATGCATCGCTAACCAATAATTTGAGACATGGGATCAGAGGTCTTCTAGTGGATTAGAGTTTTATTGGTTTGAAGCCTCTACTTCAGATAAACTTGTTTCAACTGGTCCTTCTGTGCGCACTAGATTATGGAATCAGGGTTTCGGGTCATGGGTATTGTGGATTTCCTCTTCATCAAGCTTCAAAGTTATTCTTCATCCATATACCACAAATTCAATGATTAAGGGTTTTATTTCCCTATTTTCGTGGTGATTCAAAGGATACTGCACATTAGTGGAACTACAAGTCATTGACATTGGGGTTCATGCAAGAATTTGGACATATCTATTGTAATTGGGGAACTGTTGCAAGACTGGAGGAAACTATGTCAAAACTTTGACTTTCTGTCGAAATCAACCAAAGAATGTTGACTCTTGATCAAAGTCACTCTTGAGGTTTTTTGAGATTAAAGGTATGAACGGAGAATGCATTAGGAGTTTGAATATGAAGCATATAGGGGAAAGTTACGTTTCAGATGTAAGGGAATTCAAACACACTCATTCATTCATAAAACATTTGAACATGGTTAAGAAGAGGTCCTTCAAGCTACAATCAAAGCCTCCTTTCAAGAACTCTAAGATTAAAGGTAAATAGAAGAGAAATTTCAAAGTTTAAATTGGAAGAGAATTATTACAAAGGGGGCAAATTTCATTACAAGACAATACAAGCCAATTACATACATTCAAAAGCCAATGCGAAGTACAGTTTGAAATCCATGTCCGATTCATTGCAAGTACAAAGAAGATTACACGAAAAAATACAACACGTCCTAAAAACATATCTTTCTTCTTCTCCGATCCTTCAAAGCCATCTCATTTGCGCCATGTTGATAGGCATTTTCTTGTTGTTCAAGCAATGGTGCATTTCACTTTGATATGCCTTGTTTTAAAATCAATGCCACACCTGCATATAAAGAAACCAAGGCGGCCAAACAAACTAAACACACAGTCAGAACAAATGTCATGGCAACATCCTCTACATACCAAACACAATACCATACACACACATACACTTACATTGCATCAAAACCAAAGCCTTTGCCATGAAAAAAAATCAAAACCAGCCCCTGTTAAACCCATTAAAACCATACAGTTCAACAACATTCATACAATATACCTGCACACATTCTGCTTCAACAATCCAAACAGCCGGTAATTCATAATAGTTCTGTTCCACCAGCCGCTCACACGCAGTTCAGTCCAAATCTTAAAGTTAACTCTCAGTCAGCTCGCAAACAGGTTCAAGCTACGAAACCAACATCCTGCATAATGAAAACCGTGTCAGTTCGAAGGAACAGTCCCTTTACGCAACGGCAGCCAAGTTCAGTTAACAAGCTAAAGAAAAAAACAAGTGCAAGAATCAAGAGGAATCTCTACTAACTCAACAATATACATCATAGGATCACTAACCAAACCACCCACTATCCATCAGCCCTGCAAAAACAGCGCCATAACCAACCTTTTCAATATATAACAGAATTCAGAACTCTTGCTAACTAACAAACTGCTAACAGTATAACTAATTTTTCTAACCTATCAGTTACAAATTCTAAACCTTTTCAACCAACTCTACAAAAACAAACAACAGTTTGTCATCCAGCTTCTTTTCCCAACCTCACATAACCACCAAATTCCCTAACTAAATCCCTAACCAATTTTTACTAATCTACAACCAACTACTAACAGAGATAACAAACTGAAAAAACAGAGATAACCACCTCATTAACTGCTCAATCTCAACCCTCAGTTTCATAACAGAAAGTAACAACCTATAACTAACTAACTGAATCACAATCTCATAACTTCCAAACAAAAAACAGAGTATAACTAACTTGAAACAGAAGTAACAAACTTCTAACCGCCAGATCCTCACCCTTCAATCCATAAACGAATCTCAGATCCTAGGGCCCTCAATCACTCTCAACCTCTAACTGAATCTCTCACTCTCAACCTCTATATAACAAGACTTCCCTCCATATTTCAAACTTCACGTTCACTTCCCTCCACAACTTTCACACACGCCATTTCACACTCTCTTCTTCTCCACACACGCTTCATTCATCACACTCACCAATCATCTTCATCTTCTCCCTTCTCACTCTCTGCAACTTCATCACCTCCATATAGCCTCAACCATCACTTCTTCAGTCCCATTCTCTTCTTCTTCTTCACCATCACCCGCAACCTTCACCCTTTTTACACTTCAATCTCATCATCATCTCCATGAAAAGAAACAGAAAAATGAGAAGAAGAAGAATCGTATAACAGAAAAAGCAATAAAAAACTCACCACAAAAATCTGAGCAATCGAAGAATCAACAACAACATCAACATCATCTTCATCCGCAACAACAATCAAACTTCGGTTCGTAACCACGTTCAACTTCATCGTCGCAACTACATAGCAACAACATCTCGATGTATTCACAAGCTGACGAGTTGCAAGGATTAGAAAAGAAGAAGAAGATAATGTCGAAGCGCCTCTCCGTCGCTGAATGATGCGTATGTGTGTGTTTGGTGCTCTGTTTCTGTGATTACGAAGGCGACGATCTACCATCAAGGACAAAGAGAGACTGAGAGTGAGGGACATCGGAAAGAGGAGAGTTGAGATCAAGTTTCTCCAACTCATGGCGGAGGAAGGCTTCGATCAGAGAAGAGAAGGATGTTGTTACCGTCTCTGGCCGCCGTTCGCGAGAAAGAGGGACTTCCGAAAGAAGACGGCACTGGAACGAGTGTGCTGCGAAGATTTTTGACCGGAGTAAGGTTGAGAGGACGCTGTTGAACAGATCGGAGAAGAAGAGTTTCCGGCCATTCCGCCGCCGCTGTTCATGAAGAGAAGAATACGAACTTTCAACTTCAATGGTCACAAATCAGCGTAACCCTAATTCCTCTTCTAGTTTATTTTATTTTTTTAGTTTTAATTTTTTTTATTTTTATTTTAATTGAACATTAAAATCTGAATAATACAAAATCTTTGGGCCTGTACCGGAATTCAACTTTACACCTCCCCCATCTGGCCCGTACCTCATCACGTTTTTGGCTGATAAACTCAATGCAAAAAAATTGCTGATGGGCCAATCTGCTTAGGCCCAGCGCTTACTTCTCCCTACACCTTAATTCAGTTTACACCCTCTGGGTTCACTTATCTTCTTTTTAGAATTAGGTTTTTTCTTATTTTTAGATAATAAATGCATATAAAATCAATAAAACTTATTAGTTTTTTTAGCCACTTTTAGGTTATTTTTTACATTTTAGCCACTTTTAGGTTATTTTTTACATTTAAGTTCTTTCATAAAAACCCATAAAAATAGTAGTATTTTTAGGTTATTTTTTGCACTTAATTTTGAGTGGTTTCTTATATACTTTTGTGCTAATTTTGTATGTTTGTGTTTATATTGGTTTTGGCCTATAACTTTGGCCTATGTTAATATCATTTTTAATGCTCTTTTTTAGAATTGTTACCATAACATTAGAGTTAGATTAGAATAACACTAGGCTTAGAAATTAAGCTAGTCCCCCACTTTTCATTCTTTTTCTTTTTCAACATAAAACATCTAATAAATGCTTGATTAAAATCCCATAAAAAATACAAAGAAAACACTTAAAAACATTAATAAAAAAGTGAAAATCATTAAAAAGGGAATGGAAGCTTGAATCTCCCTTGCTTTAGGGAATCATTCGAGTGCTTGGATCTCCCTTGCTTTAGGGTACCATTCGGGCGTAAGTTCCCAAATTCTAAAAAAACACAAACCAAAGAGTAACTCGAGTTTCCCTTGCTTTAGGGATTTCCTCGAAACACTCAAACTCTCTCTCTTTCTCTCCTTTCTTAAGGGCATTGTTATCTCCGCTCTATTGCATCCTAGGTCGATCCCTTATGCAAGAGCGCGAGCGTTAACTCCGCCCAACTAAAAAACACAAAAACAAACAGAAAACTTGTGAGCCGAACTACGGCGCTCTGATTCCTGAAAAGGATACGTAGGCATCAAGTCGCGGGGCTTGAACGAGCACATTTGTAAATATTCCTTCTTTTCCCCGTATTTCTTTTGCATTCATTCACATATAGACATAGAAATAGATACACCCTTTAGATAGAAACAAACATAGGTAGATACCATCGAGTACGATGGGTGCGAGGGGTGCTAATACCTTCCCCTCGCGTAACCGACTCCCGTACCTAGATTCTCTGGTCGCAAGACCCTGTTCTTATCCTTTGCTAGGTTTTCTGATATTCCTTTCCCTTATGGGATAAATATATTGGTGGCGACTCTGTTCATTTTTCGCGAGCGTGCGACAGCTGGCGACTCTGCTGGGGATGTTGCTAGACCTATTGCGGGTCCATTCTTAGCGAGTCGATCCTAGCCTTTGTTTGTTTCTTTTGTTGGGTGTTTCTTTTTTCTGTTTATATGTTTACATCTTGTATATATGTTTGCATATCATGTTTATTTTCCGCTTGCATATCATGCATCTGGACTATATTATGGGTCCCCGTGGGGGCCACATATGTTTCTGCTTTGTTTTGCAGGTGGGGGGTTTTTTGTGAGGTAAAAGGCCCACTACCCAGGCCAGTGACACATAGGATTAGCGTGGATGCTCATGTTGACTCCCGTGGCTCTTGCTACGATCGAGCTTGACATGGGGTACCACAACTGGGCGAGGTTCTTTCATGGAACACTGTGTCTGGCACGCTTGTTGCCTCAAACACTTTGTACCCCATGGGAACTGTAGACCCTAGTGACCATTAGGGACCACTTGTCCGTGTCTAGACTTCATACCCGTGAGATTGGGGTGGGACAGGAAACCTTGACTCCTACATACCATTGCTTCTTCAGAGTTGAGGTCGGACCTTTATTTGGTCCGTTCTCATGGCGCTCGATATTCTGGTATTCAAAAAGGCGTCGAACCTTTGATCCTGTGACATTTGGCCTGTATGGAGGTTTTATATCAGTCATTCAGAGGAGTGTGTGGTGGTTACTAAGATTATATGGACCTTGATCCCATGCTTTTGCATTGCATAACATCATTGCTTTATCCACTTCATTTATGGGGATCCTAAAATCTATTTCCAAAAAAAAAAAGAGAAAAAAAAAGAAAAAGGAAATAGAAAAGCAAAAAAAAAGAAAAGAAAAGATACTCTACACAAAATAAGGCTTTGACTCAAAAAATAAAAAGAGAAATAAAAGTGTGTGAAAAGACTTTAGGATCTCTCATAAATGAAACACATTACATTCATACTATCATGCATTTCATGGTTCTCTCAGAAACTTATTAGGGCCCTTTCTACTCAAATTCTGACTTCAGCAACACAATTGACTTCTCACCGTTACATGCTCAAATGTTGATATTGGAACAACTCTGTGGATTTTAAATGAGATGAGAACAGAAATGGAAACTGACATGAATCAGTGTATGGAGGTTATTCAAGCCTTTTCTCTTTTACAAGAAGAATTGAGACATGTTCCTCAGAGGCCTATGAGAAGGTCTTATGTATCAGAATGTTTGAAATGATGTTGAGATTCCTATTCTTGGTGAGGAGAATTCACATCATTGAAGTCTTCAAGTTTCCAAGTATTGAATTTGACAAAAGGTTTCACCTCTTGGAGAAAAGATTGAAATCCATAAAAAAGTCATGACTCCACTGATTCAGATGTTGTTGGTCTGTGCCTAATTCCTGATATCAAGAAATGCAAGGATCATCCACTCTCACTCCTAATGCTGGACATGCAAGCCGAAGTGATAATCATCTTTTGCACATATGTGGAAATTGCTTGGGGCTCCCGCACGAGGGATAAGCAAGACGTACTCTTATCTTGAGCATCGCATCATTCGCATTGCTCGAATCCCTTAAAGCATTACAAATTCCTAGGTGATTTCGTCAGAATCTTCTTCCAAGTGGTAATCAAGAGTGTTCTACACAATGCTTCTCTTTCTCAAGGTTTTGATTCATACCCCAGTTGCCTCTTCTCAGAATTTCCCTCTCATTGGCCTTCGTTTGTTAACAGAGACAAGAGGAATATGAGAAATAAATTGATGTGATTCTATTGCCTTGTGCCCATTCGCTTCCCTGTTTGTTGGAATTTCAATTGGTTAAGATTCAAGTATTGGGTCTTCTCCACCACAAATAGATGTCTTCAATTTGATGACCATACAAGGTTCTTTCCATTTATGATGGTGAATACTACTCTAGCAACATCTATTCTTGGGGCTCCCGCACGAGGGATAAGCAAGACGTACTCTTATCTTGAGCATTGCATCACTCGCATTGCTCGAATCCCTAAAGTAACACAAAGATTTACAACTCTTGGATGACTTTGTTGGAGTTTTATTTTGAAGTAATCTGAAGTGTTTGGAAGGAACTACAGAAAGTATTCAAGATCAACAAGTCCAGACGGAGTCAAGCCTCCTCAACTATGGCAATCATCAATTCATTTCTGCATTTTCATTTGTAATTTTCCTTGTTTTGTTAAATGTTTCTTCCGTGTAAAACTTGTTTGTTTTTAATAAAAATAAAATGCACTGCATATGCTAGTTTCGAATTAATCCATTCGTGTTCACTCATATCTTTCTGTCTATCGATATCAAACTCTTGATTAAGCAAAAAAATATCAAAAGGAGAATGATGAAAAATAGTAAAAACGCAAAATCTCTAATTGTGTGCTTTTGAATAAAACCCCGCTGAGGATGTACAGGCATTGTTTCAAATCCCCAAACACTGGAGATATAAGGGAGATAGACCTTCGTTAACCCCTTTGAGCCTTGAAGTAGGAGTTTCTTTTCTATACAAAAAAAAAAACCCTCACATTTAACCCAGGGGCAGGGTAGCATTCAATTAATCTGATCGAGCAATCAAAATTCATCAGAAGTGTCCGTCCAAGGATACAACAATGGTTATCTTTCAAAAGGTTGAGGAAAGTCAAATGCCACAATGGTAACCCCTCATCAATCAAAGACTCAGGAAGTCACTCACCTCCCACAAGTCAGAGATTTAGGATCACAAGACTTATTCAGAAAAGAAAGGATTGAAAAAGAAAAGGGCCCGCTAAGTCAACAACTTGAAAACAAGTGACTTAGGCAAAAAAATTGGGGCATCCCGCTGGACTCCAAAAATAGAATTCAAAAGAATTTGTCCAGGCAAAAGTTAGGGAAACAAAAAAAGAGAACAAAGCAGAAGCGAAAAACGAGGATTACAACATAAAGATCCTCATCAGAGGAACAAAGTTGTGTGATCAGACACCAAAAAGAAAGTGAGTGACTACCATGTCCAAGAAGACTGATTCCTCAATCATTTCAAACTCCTCTTGAAGGATGGACGCTCGTATCAGGTTAAGTTGAACTTAGGACTGGAGAACATCACGAAGAATGGGTGGGTTAGGTTAGACTTTGAGCCTTAAATCCTTTCTTTCTAAAACCGTGAACCAGGCCACGTTACAACCCTTAAAAGACCTAATTGAAGCAGGGTTTATTTCAAAAGCAATTTGTGTAAAACTGACTCCTGGATGTTCGCTTACCATTTATGTTGATATCGATATGACAAACAATTCAAACACTGAATGTCACAACCTTGTTTTAATAATTTTGATGTCGAAGCTAGCATAAGCATTGAATTAGGATTATCATCTTCAAAACAAATATCTCTTACTTGTGAATAAACACTTGACATCAAGGAAGATCAAACAATGAACAACTGCAGAAAAAGTTGATTGATTCCACGAGCTATTCACTTCAAAGGCTGATTACTCCAAGGGGCAAGTTGTATGAAGACTCTGTCAATTGAAGCACCCATTCAAGCTTCCATCAATCTGGGGCAATCAAGTCGAGGAATCTCTCTTGGGTTCAACCAATCTGGGGCAGTTACATCAAGATTTGACAAATCCCTCCAAGGATCCTTTGGGGAAAATTCCTCCGTAAGTCACGAATCCTGGGGCACAATCTTCTAAGTTTTATTGTCCTCTCCCTAATAATAGGAGTTTATTTCTCCTGGGACCTTGGTCTCTCCCCAAGCATGGAGTTTATTTCTCCCGAGAGTTTGTTCCATTCCTCAAGCATAGGAGTTTATTTCTCCTAGGAGTTGTCCTACTTCCCTAATCAAGGCTCCTTATATGGATTTCTCATTCCCAACATGGTGAATCGAGGGAATCTCCTCAAGCTGAAAATCCTCCAAGCAGTGGCACATGGTGAGAAGTCAGAAATTA
Source organism: Vicia villosa (assembly GCF_029867415.1). Taxonomy (NCBI): domain Eukaryota; kingdom Viridiplantae; phylum Streptophyta; class Magnoliopsida; order Fabales; family Fabaceae; genus Vicia; species Vicia villosa. The sequence continues at coordinate 29,986,138 of NC_081185.1, read as the reverse complement.
TTCTTCAAGTCAAAGAAGGTGCATCTTGCAAATCAAAGTCCAATATCTATTGGCATCTCTACATGGTCCTTAACACTAAGGGGATTCTCCCTGGTGTTTACCTCACTAATGCCTTTATTTGGCATTCTGCATATAGTATTCATTGCATATAACATTGCATCCTCAAAAGCGTAGCATATCCGTCAAAATGGAGCATTACGCCATAGAAAAATTCAAACATGCATACAAAGCGTAAGCCAGATAATACAAATCAGCACTCAATCAAGCCGACGATACTTCCCCACAAAAATGTTGTCCTTACAAACATCGATTGATATCTGTTACTCCATCACAAATCTCCTCAAACCATGGTGCCAATACCTGGTATCCTCAATCCCCAAAAGAAGTCTCAAGTTCTCTCCCCAATGTGGATCGGGTACAATGTCTTTCTTCGTCAGAATCGTTGTCTCCGAGGTTATTTCCCGTGTGCTGCGTGCAGATTAGAGCGTGAATGAGGGTGGGCATTCAACCCATCTCATTTTTCAGTCGTTTGAATAATCATACTTAGTGTGTGGCAATTCGAACGATTGCCGCTCTTGAAGAGCTACACCCCGTCTTTGGCCTGAGGGATTAATGTAATTCTTATGCTTCGCAAGCATCAACATCTTCGTGATTATGTCTTTTGATCGTGTCTAGTCGTCACTAGTCTCCATGGTCCCTTCCCCTCGTACGGGAAAACTTTTTAGATCCAACCCCCGTGTTGTGTATCCTTTGCATTCCGTCCTGGCAAACCATTTCAAAACTAATTCCCAATCCCCAACCTCAGTGTTGATATTAATTCTTTCTTCCCTTGACCTCAGTGTCGATACCTTTCTTTTCCAACCTCAGTGTTGATGTCTATCCTTTCCTTGTCCAACCTCAGTGTTGATGCCTATCATTCCTTCGCCGACCTCTGCGTCGATGCCAATCGTCATTCACAACCTCAGTGTTGATGTTTATCTTTTCTCGTCACAACCTCAGTGTTGATGTCCTCGACCTCAGTGTCGACGCCTTTCCTTTCACAACCTCAGTGTTGATGTCCTCGACCTCAGTGTCAATGCCTTTCCTTTCACAACCTCAGTGTGGATGTCCCCCAACCTCAGCCTCAGCGTTGATGTCCTCCAACCCCAGTGTTGATGTTTATCCCTTATCCTCGTATTTTTCAATTCTTGTGGGTCGTAGGTCCGTTGATCTTACCCTAGTTTCGAGTCATGGATCGTAGGTCCGTTGACCTTATCCTCATCTTTGCCAATTCTTGTGGATCGTAGGTCCGTTGACCTTATCCTCATCTTTGCCAATTCTTGTGGATCGTAGGTCCGTTGACCTTATCCTCATCTTTTTCATTCTTGTGGATCGTAGGTCCGTTGACCTTATCCTCATCTTTTTCATTTCCTGTGGATCGTAGGTTCGTTGACCTTATCCTCATCTTTTTCATTTCCTGTGGGTCGTAGGTCCGTTGACCTTATCCTCATCTTTTTCAATTCTTGTGGATCGTAGGTCCGTTGACCTTATCCTCATCTTTTTCAAAGTGGGTCGTAGGTCCGTTGATCTTACCCTGAATTTGAGTCGTGAGTCTGTTATACTCGCCCTAGATTTGAGTCGTGGATCTGTTGATCCCACCCCGGTTTCGAGTCATTTACCCTTACTTTCAATTTCTGAGTCAGTAGATCCTGTCTCCCCATCAAACCCGCACTGTCCAATCATAGTTTCATACAACAATCACCTCCTTTGAGAACCTTGTATTGGCACCTTGGCTACGTTACAAGCTATCACCATCCAACTATTGCTTACCGTAAATCCCTCCATCATAAAAATAAAAATTTATCTTTCCCCAGCAGATATCAAAAAAAAAATAAGGATAACATTTACACCATCTTCTCTTTAGGACAAATTTCTGGTACTTTGATATTTAATCTTCTTCTACCTCGAATGTTCGAAAGGCTAATGCCAATCTCACCTTCAGGTTTAAGATGATTAAATAGGGGCAGCTGTCATACCCCAAATTTGTCCCACCCCTTACTTCTAACTGGCTTAGGCTTTGGATTCATGTACATACCTACATTAGGTCATCTAACACTTCATGCATCGCTAACCAATAATTTGAGACATGGGATCAGAGGTCTTCTAGTGGATTAGAGTTTTATTGGTTTGAAGCCTCTACTTCAGATAAACTTGTTTCAACTGGTCCTTCTGTGCGCACTAGATTATGGAATCAGGGTTTCGGGTCATGGATATTGTGGATTTCCTCTTCATCAAGCTTCAAAGTTATTCTTCATCCATATACCACAATTTCAATGATTAAGGGTTTTATTTCCCTATTTTCGTGGTGATTCAAAGGATACTGCACATTAGTGGAACTACAAGTCATTGACATTGGGGTTCATGCAAGAATTTGGACATATCTATTGTAATTGGGGAACTGTTGCAAGACTGGAGGAAACTATGTCAAAACTTTGACTTTCTGTCGAAATCAACCAAAGAATGTTGACTCTTGATCAAAGTCACTCTTGAGGTTTTTTGAGATTAAAGGTATGAACGGAGAATGCATTAGGAGTTTGAATATGAAGCATATAGGGGAAAGTTACGTTTCAGATGTAAGGGAATTCAAACACACTCATTCATTCATAAAACATTTGAACATGGTTAAGAAGAGGTCCTTCAAGCTACAATCAAAGCCTCCTTTCAAGAACTCTAAGATTAAAGGTAAATAGAAGAGAAATTTCAAAGTTTAAATTGGAAGAGAATTATTACAAAGGGGGCAAATTTCATTACAAGACAATACAAGCCAATTACATACATTCAAAAGCCAATGCAAAGTACAGTTTGAAATCCATGTCCGATTCATTGCAAGTACAAAGAAGATTACACGAAAAAATACAACACGTCCTAAAAACATATCTTTCTTCTTCTCCGATCCTTCAAAGCCATCTCATTTGCGCCATGTTGATAGGCATTTTCTTGTTGTTCAAGCAATGGTGCATTTCACTTTGATATGCCTTGTTTTAAAATCAATGCCACACCTGCATATAAAGAAACCAAGGCGGCCAAACAAACTAAACACACAGTCAGAACAAATGTCATGGCAACATCCTCTACATACCAAACACAATACCATACACACACATACACTTACATTGCATCAAAACCAAAGCCTTTGCCATGAAAAAAAATCAAAACCAGCCCCTGTTAAACCCATTAAAACCATACAGTTTGTTATACCCCAAAATTTGCCCGCATCTTTTTTCAAGAAAACTCCAATCTGAAAATTAAAGAGTCTCATATAATCATGGATTTTTATTTCAACAAATATCCTGACATATGAAATACTTAGTTTTTAGAATTTTTCTTATACAGTAATTTGGCTTGCAGTTGAATTTATTCTTACGCAAACGCCAAATACTGTTTATTACTTCACACATGCTATTTATTTATTTACAGATAAATAGTACTGACGCAATTGGTACAGAGTTAAATCTTTTTGCAGGCGCAGAATCAGGAAACTCACTGTACTGGTAACAAGTAGATTATTATTATCTTTTGTTTCCCACTAATTTTTGTACTATATTCCAATATTTGCAAAAATCTTTTCAAATCTCTTTTTCAAAAATCAAATCTCTCTTTTTTCCAACACTATCTCCACTTTCTTTCAAATCTTACTTCCACTCAAATTTTCCTTTTGTACGGAATCACATCATTCCCCAACGTCTCTTTCCTTCTTTCCATTCTATAAATACCTCTCATTTTCTTCCATAAAATCTCACATCAAATTCCAACTCATCTTTCAAATTCCTATCTCATATCTATTTTCTCTTCTTCCCTGACAAGAATGGCAAAGTGGATAGAGACACTGTTTCTTACAGTCATCACCATTGCTACGGTGATCATGACTTTCTTCTGCCTGCATAGTCCTGAAGAGTGTGGACCTGCAATGGTTGCACTCCCAATCATCTACATGTTATTGTTCATAGCATGGGTCATTAATCGTCATTCTTAAAATTTGCCGTATTTCTTATTTCTTAAATGTACCGTTTATTCGTCGTACTGTTCAATATAGTATGTGATATTTGTACTGTCAGTATTAAATGTTGTACTATTTGTCATAATATTGCTTAATTACTAAGATAATATTTTGTGTGTTTTCTGCCAGTCAAATATTCCTATTTCTGTGCATTAAATGATTTTCAGGGTTATTATCGGTAATTTTGCCCGCATACCGTAAATATTAGTTATTTATTATGTCTGTGTTTTTCTAACAAGTCATGTAAATAAACTTTCATTTTTCACATAAAACAAAAGCAACAAAAAATAAAATTAACTTTGACTGTTGATTTTTCACTCTAACTGCTGCATCAATACCTGGACAGTCAGTTGACAGCCAAACTGCTGGCAGTACAATTCTCAGTGTTTTGTACCATCAATCAAATCAATCTTTCACAATTCAAAATTCCAAGATTTTTGTTCTAGAAGTCTTCTGAATATCACGCGATTAGCAGAGACTCAACACTGCACAAAAATCAGGTACGCTTAATTGTCTCCTACACAAACAGTCCCTAATCAGGGTTTTTCTTGTTCTTACAGGAGCAACAAGTTTTTGAGAGCTCAAATGGATTTCATACACATCCATATATCTCAAAGTACCATCATACAAATTTTCAAACTTCAATTCACTCAGACGCACCATCAGCAGCTCAAACAGTCAACAGACGACCCGTTTGACCAAAAAAGTCAACAGACAGTCAAAAATGAAATTTTTTGTCAAAGTCCATATTTTGTCAAAGGATTCATCATTTGATCATTGGATGATCATAATTCATCAAGGAAAGATCAAAAATCAACAAAACCCTAAGATTCAAAATTAGGGTTTTTGCCTGAAAAGTCAACTCAACTTTGACTGATCATAACTCTCTCATCCTTCATCCAAAAAATTCAAACCAAAGCTTGTTTTGAAGGAAATTCAATTATCTTTCAAATGCCATTGATCCCATGGTCATTGGATTCACCATTTGAAAAATATGATCAAAGACATTACAGGTCATTTTCAAAGTCAACAAAAAGACACTTTTTTCAAAAGGACACACAAGGAGCTTCAAAAATCATTTTGACATGAGACCAAAGGCATTGGTTAGAGGACTCTTTGAGGTTTCCAAAAAGTGCAAGATCTCCTTCATATGACAAAAATTGAAGGATTTACACCTTGTTGAAGTTGGTTAAATTTTGGAAAAATACATGAAATCAACATTGCTCAAAAATGTATTTTTT